>NC_052116.1:5636556-5725588 GCF_012273895.1 Zerene cesonia | reverse complement strand
ATAGCAATACTGGGGACATTAATTTTTGAATGCAGTCATATAATTTTAACTTGCCGGCTTGTTAACGTACTTTTAGATGGATTCAATCCTTAATTGGATTTGTTTCGCATACGTTTCAGCAATAAAACATGAAAGCAATTAAATATAATGATTTATAAGTTCAAGTTTCGTTAACTATATAACCCATACAATAATTTAGTGAGGTCGGAATTCAATCTTATTAAGACTGTTTCCACACTTTTACGTTTACACGTTTATAATTTTTATGTGCTGTGAATTTTTACAAAAGAACATTAACATTACAAAAAAAATCTTTATTTCATTCGACGGACTGGAAGATACACATATATTCATACTTTATAAGTCATACGCAGCAATTTTATAGTGCATTTAGTGACAGTACAGTCTAAAAACTTATTATAGACACGTCTAAGGAATTAGCTAAGACAGTTATAACTCGACTAGTTAGATTTATTTTGTTTATATTAAATATCTAATAAATAATTTATATCTTGACATACATCGACAATATAATTATTAGTTTTGGTATGTACAAAAAATAAGTTATGTATGGTTACCAACTTAACGGTAAACTTGTGAATTAAATTCATTATAATACATACACCAAGTATAACTTACTTTATGGTCACTTATAGCCTAAGAGCTGAAACAAAATGAAACTCTTCTGATTAAATTCTAATAATTTGGCACAAGAATGAACGTTCTATTCTTAGCTATTCATTTATTGAGACATGTTTTTGAAGCCAATAACTTGTTCCCAAAAGGAAACAATGGATATTTTGAAATAAACAGCTCTTAAACTAGGAATGACATCGAGGCTGACCCATTATCTACATACTTAGACTAATATCACCACCACAGTCAAACTTAGCCTCATAAGCTCACCTTTGATAATTCTTTTAAAGTCCACAAAACTACACACGCTAATACATTTACTGAATTTTCCATATTGTTACCTGAAATAAAGAAATCGTATTATTTAACTGCAGTAAAACCTTATTAACGAGATGCTATTTTAAATAACAAACAGATATAACATGTTAATAGAAATATAGAATGCGTAGAATAATCACTAAGGATTGCAAAGAATATTACATTTTAGACGAATTTGTTTAATCTTATATATATATCAATTCTTTATTATTTTGAAAAATTCATTTGAAATAAAAAGTATTGAGCAGTCATTCACCCATCATACATTATACTAGCTTTAATCATGCAACCTACATATTCTCATACACACGCTGCATTCACGAACGTTTAAAAATTTAGCCGGATTAAAGCACTTAAATTAACTAAACCACTGCACTCTAACATAACTGAACATAATTACCCAGCTTAGTAGCTTTTATAAATGCAATGAAATTGCATTAACTCCACGTCACTATTAAGTTATTTTCGTGTGGGGCCGCTTGTACTGTTTGGTGGTAGTATGCACAGTTCTATATAATTTATGGTAATTAAGGATTTAATTGCGTTTGAATGGACATAAAGTACAGTTTTAATACAATGTATATAATATGAGCTACAGTTTTACGTCCACATAAACTATAAAAGAACTTTCATCTCTCAAGCGTTGTAGATAAATTAATTATTTATTTAATACAAGTAAGATTCAACCAAATGTGTGATAAAATATATCTAGCTATATAGAATAAAAATTAAAATAATAAAACTGATATTATGACAGGCGAAAGTTTGTGAGAATGACAGTACGGTGATTGTTACTGGATCACGAAAAACCTCTGTTCCGATCTGTATGAAATTATGTTTAGAGATAGACTATAGTCTGAATTAACGCATAGACTATATTTTAGCCGGGTACTACGCGAGTGAAACCACAGAAATCAGCTGGTAATAGATAAGGTAATTTAAACATAAAAAATACAACTCCAACAGTACAAAATACTTAAACCTATTTACTACTTAATTACTTAACACTACTCTATTCTACTTACTTAAACTATTTTCTTACAAGTGTCTCATACTATTTTGCAACATTTACCAACCAGCCGATGAATTCTCAGCCAATCTAATTTTTCATGCAGAGGACATAATATAAACCATATTCATAAATAGGAACGATCTCGTCGCTACTTCACACCGCTTATCGCAAAAAACTTAGCCGGCAAACGTGCACAAGCGCAACCGTATGTTTCCGTCCTTTAATTAAGAGCTATTAAGTGGCTATCTAGCGTTCAATGCCACTTGCATTACAAGTGAACAGGCGAACTGCTCCATTCATAATAAATTAAGACATCCTCTTTAGATACAAGCGCGCGACTGATTCTGTTTGGCAAATTTGCGTGTTTGATTTTACGTCACTCATACGTTTAGAAATTTAAGACTTGAAGATTTAAATACAAGAGTTATTTACTTATTTAACTGAATATTATCGCAGCGGTAACGCTTCAAAGACTTTGGGCTGAATATGTTTTAAAAATCATTTTAAAAGTGATTTATTCAGCTGTTTTAAAGCGTTTAATTTTTAATATTTCTCTAGCACCAAATCGTACGTAATGTGACAAACGTAAATTTGCTTCGTTGAAACGGTCTGAATAAAAATTCGTTTGTGGAAACGAAGTTATAAAATCAGAGCCCTTTTTCCAAACTTTGTTAAAAAATGTTAGTTCGAAAATTTTCAGCATAACATTTCTTTTTATTTTACATTTTTATATTATTGAAAGTTGAAACTTACTTAGGTACCTACATAATTTCTATACTTTTTTATTTCTAATTTGTTACACAATTGCATGGGTTATTGCTATTTTTGAAATAACTAATCTTATCCTACTAATATCATAAATGCGAAAATTTGTAAGCATGTGTGTGTGTTTGTTGTTCTTTCACGCAAAAACTACCAAACCGATTGCAATGAAATTTGGTATGTAGACAGCTTTACAACTCGAATAACATATAAGCATCTTTTTATACCGATATTCCTCCGGGGTACGGACTTACGCGGGTGAAACCGCGGGACATTTTAAATGTATTTGGTAAAATTTCGAATACCCCTTAATAAATTAATGTATTACTGTTGTAAGCGAAGCCTTTCCAACTCAGTACATATTCAAAGTATGTCGCAGATACATTGTCAAAATCAAGTGACATCAACATTAAACGGTAGTTCATCAATCGGCTTTTTATCTCTTACTTCACAGCCTGGTTTTAGTGTCGTTGTAATGTCATGGGGATAAAATAGTGTAATTACAATAAATCAAAGTATATCACGATGATATCACGAAGATGGTATCTGGAGACAATGAGACGTAGATTGGTAACGGATCACACACGGACAAAATCGCAATCTAGCCATTAAAATCATTAAAATTTAATGTAGTCCCCGTGTCTTAGTTAGTGTTCTGGAGACCGAGAAATGATCTTATCTCATAATGGCGATTTGTATTAACATAATACGATTCGAACATAATTCAAATACATACCTCTATTTGACACGTATTTCGACAATTGCGTGCGCGAATAAAGAGTAATGATCGCCGATGTGTCCCGTACGACCGGTGGTTCAACCATGAGGATCGCTTCGCATCGCACGCGCAGCGCCCCGCTCTCCGCCGGGGGCACCGACACGCGTAGCACCCTCCATGATGCGCGCAGACCCCCGGGCTGAGGCGCACTGAGCTCCGTACGATGCCATGGTTCTGGCTACATAATTTGATAAAAGAGCATCGATAAATGACATATACTTTCGATCTGATATTAATATCTTGAAGTAATAATTTTATACGAACATAATTCATAAACTTTTTTTAATTTCAAACATAAGGCTCTATGAAGTGTCACATATTAATAATGTTAATGGTTAATTTTCACGTAGAATATCTATTTTATAAATCGCCTCAAAAATACAATGTGAGATAAAATGCTATTTCTTAGTACGCTTATGCTCAATGTCGTCAAACGTTAGAATAGAAATTCACGAGTTTACATAGCAGAATATAATTAACCACAGCATTTATATGGATAATAATGTGTAATATAAACACGTTAGAGTGAATCCAGAATATATAGCTCCACTTCTATCCAGTGTTCGTACAAGACAAGTGACTAATCTGCCAGCTCATCTCCACACGATTTTCAGCGCTACCTCATTCAAAAACATGTCACAACCGTCGAGTTATGCATACATCAAGTGGCTATCACTCATCGATAACGCTGAGTATGTGCCGTCTAAGGACTTTTACATGAAATATGTACTAACTTTTTGGATTTTAATTTTATCTTACGAGATTTTACTGCTTACGAGCAGTAAATTTGCCTTTATCATTCTTTACTAAATATATACTTTGATTAGATAGTACTTTTACTTATTAACTTTGCTACTTTTTATCAGTGCATTTACAAGATTAATTCATTTTGTCATGTCACTACACAAGCTTTTTTTACGTAATAGTTGATAAAGGAGCTGGTGGGTCGTATGATGGTAAGCGCTATTACCGGTTATAAACAATTTCGGAGACAAAGGACCCATTGCAGAGGCCTTGAATCTCTGTAAACGGATTGCGAAATTTATAATTACCTTCTACGTATGTATGTTGTAGATTTCCGTTACTATGTAGGTTTTATATACATAACATAAAATAAAAAAGTATTATGATGTTTCAGCTATCAAATATTCTGCTTGCTTTTCGTGTAAAAATTCCTCCAAAGTACGTTTTTAAGTCGAGCTTTCATCAGCCAAACTTGACGATTCCAAACATCACTCGCTCCCAGATCGCAATAGAACCATACGTGCATCAACGGACGGGAGTTTCATCACGTTACTTCCTTTTCATTTCACGCAATATCGAAGCAGAGCTCAAAGATTCAAGCCAATGGCGCGCTCTCAAGTCACATAATAGCATTCAATTTATTTCGACAAAGACTCCGCTATCAAGATCGCTCCAAACGTCCTGTACTTGTAACTGAGATCTAAATAGTTGTTTTAAGTGACGGTTAATCTAATTTATTCTGTAAAATTAAACCACAAAAAAGGCAGCCATAATTTTAATTTAGACATACAAATATTATGTCACATACTGATTGCGTGTAGTTTAACTCCGGTACTGTTCCATTCCTCAGCGTTAAAAAAATTGCCTTATGTTTATAATTAGGGTTAAATTAAACAGGGAGAAATGAAAAAAGTAATTAAATTCGTGCAGCGTCACAAAGTTAGCGAGGCCTATCGAGTCCAACTGCTATTTAAGTGGGTGTGATTACAGACGAATGTTCGTGACTGTTCCACGCAAAAACTACTAAACTAAGGTGATTTATACAAAAACATATGGATTGTCATACAGGCTTTTTTAAACTACCTTCTTGCTTGGGTGTGAAGAAAGACAGTCCCGGGAATTTACCCGCACTGCTCCTCCATGAGATTTCCTGGATAAAAAATATGCTATCTCATGCTCTTTATCGTATCTTCTACCGTCTTTGTATATAATTTCATCCAATCGGTTCTGGCTTAGGCTTGAAAATAATTTTAATATTAAAGTAGAATTATATATGTATATATATTACTCGTCAATAAAGAGCTAAATAGGTTTATTTATTTATTATTTAACGTTTGAACGTTGAAACATTTATATTTTACTATACTTTCGCCCCAACTTCGCCCGTGGTACATATAGCAATCAGGGATTTAATTTTCAAGACTTATCCATTATTCAATCTCATTTTTATTGCATCCAATCTAACAGTAAGAGGCAAACTAAATACTTTCGTACCAATGCGGAAGAAAGAGCATTCTGTTGTAATATATAAGGTATTTTAAGGCCGTTAGAGAAGATTTAGAGTGGCTTGGATGCTAAGTCTCTTAACAATGAGCTCTACCGGCAAACAAAACATTCGAAACTCCATTCAGAGAGTGGGTATTCTCTGTTATAAATGTTTCTTGGAGATGTAATGCATGGAGAAATATTGTATTGAATTACTGTTTAATTGATTTACTAATCATAATACCATAACGTTGGTATCTTGTATTTTTTTTCACATAGAATGTTTACCTCAAAGATGTCTATGGCTTTATGGCGATTTTTCCTTTTTTTTTACTTATTAGGTAGTAATTGAAGAAATATTCAACAATATTCGAGCGTTTTTTTTATATTATTCGTGACTAATATAATTAATTTATATTCGTGATAACAAAGAAGTTTTCTATCTCGCAACAAAGAAGTTTCCTATATTTTCTAATATATTTATTGGATGTCTCCTGTAAGTCAAATATTAAACATATCAACCGACACGCAATATAAACAATAGAATCAAACCAAAAAATTGGTGATTAGATTTAATCTAATTTGTGCTCTCATTTTTCTCTTTATTTTTAAAAATTGTAATTTTTTGCATGTGGTGCTTACTTACTAAGAATTGCAACGGTTAGCACTGAGATTGATTTTATGTTTACTTCTTTATCTGTTGAACAATAATTGGTAAACGTTAAAATAAATAAATAATAATCTTTACTTAAGATCTCTGCTAATCTACACATTTAATAAACAAAAAAGAAGCTTTTATTATACCGCTTTAAATATTTAAGGGCCATAGGTCAGAGTCTTCTAAAGTTGCGAGATATCCCAATTTCTTAGCGTCCCATTGTATGTGATCCAGAGGGAGCATGTGAGTGTTAAAAGCCAGACCCGAGTTCTATCCCCATTCACTTACGGGATTTAAGAAATTGAACCTAGCCTTCGCTTTAACATGGAGCAAAAGCTAAGAATTTTGTAAATTATTTGTTCAAAGGAACGGTTGCTTCAATATTTATATGAAAGATGTTGTAAGACGTATTTATATAGAATATTCACAATTAGTATGTGTGGCATAAAACCGATATAATATATCTCAATTACTTTCCTTCATCTGAGACAATATATATCATAGCATACTTTACAATTTTAATGTAGGAGTCGAGCACGCTTCGGCACGAATTGTGCCAGCTCGCACCGGTAAACGAACCAAGGAAGATCACAGTGAAATAATAGATACTGTGTTTTGTACGGTGAGTGGGTGAGCCGGAGACCCATATCCTTTTCCATACCCTTCCATCCATTTGCAGAGACGTAATATGTCCTCTGCATTTGACCTTACATCTCTGCAAATGTTCATAGGTGGTGGTAGTGCTGACCATCAAGCGACCAGCTCCTTTGCCGACAATGATATAAAAAACATATTTTCCTTCTTCAAAAGAACAACTACAATAATACAAAAACAGTGTCACGTCTACTTTATCGAATGGAAAGGGCTAGCGACTTATTAAATGCACATTTGTTTCAATTTGCCCAATAAATCTGAGAAACGCAATCGCTATAATTGATAGTGCCTAATCCAAATAGATTAGATTCCTGATTCCATTAGGGAGTATGAGAGTAAACAGTTAAATCGAGTTAGGCCATCTCTTGAGTGCATGCCATTCTGCGATACGAGATTTGCAGATAGACATGTAGTTACTAACGGAACTTTGTACTAGTTTCCCATCAGAACAAGCAATAACTGTCTATATATCCACTTTGCTTACGACATATTTTCAAAAACAACTAGAATATCACATTTAATTCGATATTGTACATGTGTTTATTTTATTTACAAAATAAATGTACACTGTAATTACGAACCTTCTACATGACACGTTAAATTAATATTGCTTCGTTTTAACTGCTTTTAAAATAAACGCGCAATATCGAGATCATATGAGGTTTCAGAAAGTAATTTAATGCATCGACAGATACTAGATGTTATAAATCGATTCACATTTAAGTGTACAACGCAATATTTTTCATTCAGTAAAACAAATTGGAGTTTTCACTGCTGAAAATTACTTTTAATTAATAGAACCGTTGTTTTACAAACCTTTTGTATGTCGTTGTCGATATACCAATTTATATCAGACGGCGGCAATGAGTAGTCTGATGTACAATTGAGGAGAATTTGTTCTCCTGGTTTCACTAATTTGGGTGCTCCGATTATAGTTGGGTCCTTGTCCGGCATCGCTGTAACGAAAATAGCTTTAAATATGTAAAGTACTATAACATCTACAGACTTTGACGTAAGTTTATAAACAATATGAGCTAAATTAAAAGGAAATTGCTGAATGGTGGAGATAATTCTCGGCAGGGACGTTAACATAAAGTGCCCTGAAATTGTATTAAGAGAATATGTAAGTAATTAAAGTTTCAACAACCACGAAGCCTGATCACGCTAAATTTACTTTAGCAGATATTTGAGCCGAGTGAAGATATGGATATTACAGCGATGTAATGTTATTAGTTGCTCTTATCTAATTAAACTTTGCTTTGTTCAGGTGCAAATATGAAACTTTAGTTAAATTTAATAATTCATATTAAGATGGTTTTTCTTACACATGTGTTTTAATATTCTTATCCGTCTCATGAGATATAATTTTATATGTTTTTTACAGTTCAAAGCGTCATTTTGGATTAATTAAACTATTAAACAAGGTTTATATGTTTCTTAGTTAGTTAGCCATAACAACGAATAATTAAGGACACGATTAAGGCTATTAAAACATTCCTATTCTCTCCTTAAAAGTGTATGGTATTTAGTTTAAATGCTGGATAATTATTTAGCAAATACAATTGAGAATATATTATTATGAACAAAACCGCCTTTAAAAATATATTTGCGAATTCTCAGTATATCCGTATATCATACTTTGAGCCCCTCAGAAGATTGGAAAGACTATTATCGTAAATGCCACTGAATTCTGCTTGTGAATCGGCGTATAGGGGGCCCGCAGGCATTCTGTACATCACTCGATCGTACGATTTTACACTTTTAGATTAGCTTACAAGGGTGATATTCGTATAGAAGTTACTTTATATGTACTATTATGTTAGTGGATGTATGTCGTTAACCAATTACAGCAAATGGCTCTGTATATAAATCTGTATAGGTGCGTAATTTCAAAGTTTCTCCCGCATATCGTGACAACAAACTAAGACGAAGCAAACTAACCGACAACTGTCATGTGCTTAGTTTGTCTAGCAATCTGGAACTTGGGGCCTTCGGTCGATATTTCACAGCTGTAGGCAGCTCTGGTGGCTACTGGAGGCGGCATGACTCGCACCATACAAGAGTCCACTTGACATTCACCGCCCTGCACCATGATGCCCGTTACGTTGAAAAGTCGTATCGGCGGCTGTTGACAAACATTCTTGGTTAGTATTCTTTCTGCGGTGAGTATATACTTCAAACCGACATCAGAATACAAAGAGATTCTTTGTTCGTATGGAGGTACCGCATATAAATATATTATATTTAAATATCATTGAAACCTAGACGTTATCATACGAAAAAACAAGCCAGTGCTACTAACATTCATATTTTGTGGATATACAAACATATGTAGTAATAACCAAACCATTAGACATTAATAGTTTATTGTATATTTATTTAACCAAAGATATAGATGATACGATTACATTTCTATTATAAATACAAGAATAGACGACGTTCATAGCAACACATTTGCCATTTATTCGCAGTAATTTACACTCATTTACATAATAAAAGCTTTATGAAACAAGCTTTATTATAGCTAGCGTCAGTTTCTCGATGCATTATTTTGCATATATTACACCACTTCGCCTTGGCTTAATACCATACCTACGTGTTGATCACCTAAACAAGTGCTAATTCACGTATCTATACTTACTATGTACTTCTTCATATATTTCATATTATGTAAATGTTCTTTAAATGAAAGCCTATCATATCACGTGAATGTACTTCGAATGAAAATATTGTAAAGCGCCTTTATATTTGCCCAATAAGAGCGAATCTTTTTAAAGAGGAATCGATCTGCCTAATTAATTGGTAATTGTCTTGGTCCAAGATGTATAATTTATATTTATAATATTATATTACTATGATGCAAAAATTAAAAGAGTAATTTTGAACAAGTCAGTCATATAATTACAATAGAAATTCACGTCGGGTAATTTTGTCACATTGTACAGCTTTTTTTATGTCAAAGTGGGCAACTGAGCTAGTGGTTCGCCCGATGGAAAGCATTCACCACCAAACGACAAGAGTTGGAATACGTATGCAGTTAGATATCTAAATCTCATCAATAATGTAGAAAAACAAGAACAAAACATTTCAACGTATACCCAGGAAAGTTTTTTAATTACTACTTTCAAAACATGTTTGAAATAAATTAACCTTCCCTTTTTGACCGTATTCAGTCTCAGATCAGTACCCTTATACACATACGACTTCACAAGCTAATAACTTTCAATTTGCAAAAAACATTTACGAATGCGTTGTTACAATATCATTGGAATTGTTATTAGTTAATTGTTTTATGACTTTCCTATCGAGACGATCTTTGTGCTATCCTGCTAAATGGATAAAACAACTCTAAATGCGTAGATACTAATTAGAATAACTAAATACAATAAAAATACGTGCCTTTTGTGAAGGATTATATCTGAATATCTCGTGCATGTCTCGGTACCATTTGACAGAGTGTAACTTCTGATCATCCATTTGGAAGTGACAGCTGAGTTCTGCGGCTCGCCGCGGGTCGGCGTACAAGGGAACCTTCAGCTGAGTGATCTTGTGCGCTGATGCTATTGCTGAAATTAAAATTGTATTGTTTAAAATAGGCTTATACTGGTATAATACTGGTGTGCTTTTAGGGCATCTTCTTACTTTTTTAGCAATAGGATATTTAGAAGTAATAATAAATGTAATTTCTTTGGAAGATATATTTTTCTTTATGATTTTCGTTTTGATTCATTATGATTTCGTACTTATCTGAAGATGCTTTTAAATTACATTGAATTGTTTTATTTTATTATTAACTTAGTACATCAATAAATATATAATATAGCGGATAATAGGCCCTGTAAATTGTGCTTATGGAATAGGATAAAATAGACACAAATTAGAATGTACAACCATTAGGAAATAGTTCTTTCTCCCAGGGTGATGCGGGGACAAATCTTAACTTCGCTGAAGTTAGTAGTTCTTCCAATTCACGAGTGCCAACCTAACTTGTGTTTATATCGTAAACATGTATTGCATTAATGTGTCTGACACACACACACACACACACATGATTACTATTTTATGCGCTAGTCAATATAGTATAATTTAATGATAATTAAGTATTGGTATCAACTAATTATGCAGAAAACTATCTAATGTAATTTAATGAATAAATAAAATTGAGTTAGTTGTGATTTTGCTATTACGTGATGTTCAAGAAAATCATATCTGAAAACGAGGGATGTGTGAATTAGTTAAATCGTAGGCAGTTAAAATAATGAACCTAAAATATATTCCGAGGAATTATGATATTATGTTGGCAGTCATACGTGTACATTTAAATAGAAATACACGTTGAAAATATCCAACACAATAGGTACCTAAAAAAAAAACACGTCAAATTTTCTTCCTTCATGGAAGTTGGCTGAAAAAAGATAACCCATTTTCCATCTTTATACCAACAGAATAGCGGCATTACAGTCTCCATGAAATATTTATACTGAGTCAGTAATCCTTTTCCCCGAGGCGATACAAATGTAAATATTTAAGTTTTAAATACATGTATGCGTGTTTCTTACAATACTTAATTTTATTTTTCTTAATAATTTTGTGTAGAATATATTGTTTTATTGCTCACGATACTCATGTGGATATCAGTTTTTATTTTGTTTTAATTTCACGTTTTTTTCACCGACATATTATATTCGAAGACCGAAATCAGTCAGCAATAATTAGCTCGGTCTGGCGTGGTCGAATAGCACATGTACCACGACGCTTTGTGGCAGAGATAAAAAGCCATAACCCGTTCTGATTTTTCGATTTTCAATATGACGTGTTTACTATGATTGATAAATAATTAAACTCTGATTCTATATGGATATAAACTATATAGATTCTTTTAAAGCAATGTGCAATCATTTTTAATAGGTGCATCTATTATTCTTATATGGCCCCCAATAAATGAGAACCTTGAGGCCTCTACATGATTCCTAATTAAAGGGACCGGTGAAAATTGAGAGAGAGGGTGAAAAAAATGACAACCTTGTGCTATCTAATAACAAAAATTAAAATATCTAAATTAGTAACAAATACAATAACCATAAATGTCTAAAAGAGAAAAGTTTTAAAGTAACGTAATACCGAAGAAAATACGCAAAACACAAATGCAAATAGTTAATGAATGGAACAAAAGGAGATCGCGGAAAATCTTAAGCATATTTTAATATCGGGATGCTTAAATATAAATACTGTTTCATTTAACGCAATAACATTATAACTGGAGCATTAATTCAATTCCATTGTTATAAATCTCCCAAATACTGAGCAATAAATATTTTTGTTCCCGCGGTTCATTTGGTTACAAATATTTCAAATTCGTTATTATATTCAAGTAGTAGATCCTAGAAACATTAGTTTCATAACTTAATTATATTGACCCCTGAGAGTTCTATATTTTTTATAGATTGCAATGGAAAACATTGAAATGGAAATAATACATCCATCCATCCATATATCAATGAGTTTAGCAATATTTTTAATAATTGACTTAATGATTCACATAGTTATTCAAAATTTATTAAAATGCATACAAAAATCGTTACGACAAAATAAACAGAGCGTAAAAATGTATACTGTAACATGTATTTATCACAAGAAAGCAAAATCAGCTATACAAATATCGCCTATACATTAACATTTCGCATCCTGTGTATCCATTGTTCGAATGTAGAGATTAACCTAACCCAATACGTTGGGGCCATCCTAGGAGAGCGCTTAGCCATGAATAGGTTAATGATAATAGATGAAACATTGCATACCTTCAGTGGATTAGTGAACTGCACGACTGTTTACTGCACAGACCCCGATAAGAGCTCATAGTAAGAATAAATGCTAAATGAAAACTCATAAAATATCCTTTCAATAATATATATGTATAGATATCAATATTATGTAGATAACTGCGTATTGATACTTCTTCGTAGAAGTTGCTTTCCGAACCAGTAGTCAATAATTTCTTTATGTATTTTGTCGATTCAATAGGAACCTCAAAACAAGTCTTGCTAAATAAATAAAAAATGTGATTTTGAATTTGTTTTTAATTACATTTAAATATTATGTCTATTAACTTTTTATGTGCGTTAAAAATACACATGTAGTACATAATTCGTAATATTTTTCTTTCGAATTTAAAACTCTTTTTTCTGTGTGATGGCCGGTCTGTTGTCATATACTTGCTTTAAACTTATTCGTTGAATATCATATTAAATATCCGGTTCACTGTAACTGTAATAACGGGAAATTACATTATTAAACATACACAATTAGGTTAAAATTATATTATAATTATAATATACGATATAAATACAGGATAATTTACAAATATGAACTGGTTACTACGATTTTATTTATAAACTGAACCCATAGCAGTAATTTTTGTTTGAAATCAATTAAAAGCCGGTACGATCTTTCGTAATAATAATAATAAGTTGTCCGAAATCAATGCCCAATTAAATAATTTCTTCAAGTATATGCTTTAACAAACCTTTTCCCTACAATAATAGGCAATTAGTAATTACATACGCAGTCCTAAAATAATACAGAAGTAAAATTATAATTTAAATTGCGTACACAATTTACCTAATTATGCGCCGTGATCCCGTAGCGGTGTTAATGATTTAATAAAATAACCAAACTCATATAACAAAGGCAATGTTTATTTAATTTTACAAATGTTTTTTACATATTGTGTTGATGGTTTTATGAGGAGCATTACTTAAAATAACCATATTTTAAGTAAAGCTCGTCATTTTGATAAATAGTTAGTTTTTTAATATGTACTTTACATAGTGGGGTCAAAAAAACCTGAAGGATGTCTCACGTATTTTATGGACACCCCCTTATTTATTTTAATCTATAATTAGAAAATGTTTTTTTTTATGTCATCATCGGCAATGGAGCTGGTGGGTCGCGTGATGGTAAGCGCTATCACCGCCCATGAATGTTTGGAGAGGCGTAAGGTCGATTACACATCTTACACCTCTACAAATGGATTGTAGACTTCAAATTGGAGAGGAATTAAACGTAGATTGAAGTAAAACTCTTTGAATATTGGACGAGTAATGCAGAGCCCAGGAGAAAAATGGAGATACTCAAAGAAAGTATTTTATTTCAAGCTATTGTAAATATTTTATTGCAAATTAAAAACAGCTGTTCTAATATACTTAATTATTTTGTTACACGGTAGACTTTTTCAACGTTCATAACATACTCTACGCTCATGCTCTAGAAGATTCTCAAATTTGTTCAATTGTTTATAATTTCTTTGTTCGTTCCACTCTGGCTTTGGTGATATCTGAACTTTCAGACATGATTTGTTGTACATTGGATAAGTAATTTTATTTTACGTTAGCACTTAAATTAATCTTGTACCGTCCCGAACATTAAAGCGGGGATGAAACAATATACATATCTCGACCTACCTCTACTTGTGAGGTATCGATGGTTAGCCTTATTTAATTTATATTAGAGTTTCAATCACAAATTTCTATTTAAAATTGATACTATTTTTACTCTTAAATAACTAATGAAAAAATTGAGTGCCGAAATTGGACTCGTAATCAGTAGAAGATTACACAATTAATATAGAATATCACATACTTCCGATACCATCTTGTATGTACTTAAATTACTGGCAGCTTTTCTTGTAACAAATAAGGGATAAAAAATTGACATATATATATACATACCTAAATATATCGAAACTTACAAATGAAGTGGTGAAATTAGATTTCAACGTACATACAACGAAACAAAAAATTATTTATCTTATTATAAAATGAACAAGGTAGTAATAAAATATTTCTATATTTAAAAGAAATACTTTTCTATTTAAAGTATTACCGATATTCTCCCCCCCTATAAGCAAAAAATAAAAGACAATTTGACTTGACGTTTAAAAACATCTATAATATTTTACAACGTCAAGTTAACGTCCGCGCTGGTGTAGAAAATAAGAAAAACATTTAATATCACGCACCAACTTCGACTTGACATTATAAAATATAATAGAATTCATTTTAAGTATTATTCTACGACTGGAAGAGTTATAACGAAGGTAAATGTATCATTTCACCATTGTAGTGTTCTGTACTTACTCTAAAGTGAGCTCCTATAATTCCTAGTGGGGTATGGGGCAAATGATATACATATATTTACACTTATCGATTTTCTTTACGGACAAGTACTGCCTTCAGTGTCCTGCCAGACCGAGTTTTATTTGTGCCTTCCCACCGGGAATTGAACTCACGAACCCTCAGTTCTACGCGCACGCGTTATCCACTGTACCAAGGAGACGGTCGTACATACATCATAGTGTTTTACAATCTATTTACATGCATTCTCATAATTATAGGAGAGAGTAGTCACAGCAGATTTTATGTTATCAATAAAACAAAGAATGTTAACATTTACGATGTACAATGTTTCTGTATAATTAAACATGGATCTGAAACATTTATGTCACTTGTAGGAAAGTACGACATAGCGAGTAATGAATTTCTTGAAAAGCAATAAGCGAAGACAGCGGGGACGGAAAAAAGCAAATCAACTTTATAAGTTTGATATTCCTTTTACGAAATTAATTTTCACCATTTGAATTTAAGCCGTATTTTTTGAATAAATAAGTTTAAATTATCTTATTTTTGTTTGTTATTGCTTCTGTTACTTTTGCTTATGTTGCTTGGTAAATTAAATGCTTAATATGAGTAATGAAGTCTATTTCGTAATTGTTATTGCGTAAATACCAGAAAAATTATAAATGCGAAGTATTTATACTTGTGTATACTTTTGCTGCTCATCTATGCATTATTTGGAAATCACCTTAATAGACAATGTATAAACTTTATAAGCAGCAGATACATAAAACATACAACAACAATACATAACACGTTTCATACATATGAAGTTATATAGTTATAATAATATTGGCCAATTGTAAGAACATATTATATTTATTAGTTCGTATTGTACTAGCTTTTGCCCGCGGTTTCGCAAGCGCTAAATTCGGAGTAGTTTAATAGTTATTATTGTACATATAAACCTTCCTCTTGAATCACTCTATTTAAAAAAAAACCCCGTCCAAATCCGTTGCGTAATTAAAAAGATTTAGGTATACATAAGGATATAAGGACATAGAATGCGACTTTGTTTTATACTATGTAGTGATATCGGAACCGTAAGAATTCCAACTCAAAAAAAAAAAGAATTACGGATCGAATGGTTCAAATTGAAATATAATTTGAATTAGAATGAAACGTACAACCAAATACATATTTTTTAATACATTTTTCATGATAAAATTAATTTATTAAATAACTTTATATCGTTAATCATCTGTCCTCAAACTCACAAATCATGTTCTGAATACACATAATAAAGGAAGTTAGTCAATATTTGTAGAGGTCGCAGGGGCTCGGTCTGTGCAAACATGAGTAATTTGCCTAAACTACTCATTCGTTATTATACTGTGACCATCTTATATACTTGTGATTCATTCAGTTTTAATTTCCTTCCAACACCGATCTGCCTTAATGAGTTAAACATACAAATGTGTTTAGTCATTAAGCATTTCTAATGATTTTGGTACACTTGGATGGATAGAAAATAAACAACTACATAGAGGTTATTCGTAAGTTACATATGATAATTGGTAGGTACGTACGTACAAAAATAATATATTTACATGATAGGGAAAGAAATAATATAATCAAACCTTCAGCTTGTGAGTATATATACTTCAATTGTTGATATACTTTTATATTTTCGTCATTGGGATAAAAAAATAATTAATTAAAAGTTCACATCAATGATAAAAAATGGAATCATAATAAAACCATATTAATATAATTATACTGTACAAATCCTCCTGTACATATTGAATTCAGAAATTTTGGTTTTAGAAAAATCGCCACAAAACCAAAAACTTACCAGTCACTTATGATAACTCTTATCATTTGGAAGTAATTTCAAAACAGTATAGGAACTAAACAGCGAACATATTATTGTTACGGATTATCTGTTCATATTCGGATGCGCTAGATTGAGTTAGTTGAATAAGCAAATGGAGTGGAGTATAACCACGAAGGACATTGTCCGTTTCTAAGTATGTAATTTGAGTGTAGGCGATATTGGACTGTGACAAGATAATAGCGTCGCAAGAAATGGGAGACGGTAATGTAAGAAAATGACTCGCAATATCTCAACCTAATGTGGGATAGTGACCTACGATATTTGTTACCAGAATGTAGGTAAATATTTATACATTCATTTACTTATACGACGTAGTAGATGTAGTTTGCCCCGAAACTGCACCATAGAGAAGCAATGACCGCAAATGTTGAATGAATTTAAAAATGCTGGTGGTGAAATATTTTTAAACGCAATTCGAACGGTCTATAAAAGTTTAAAATGAATAGATGAACATGGAAGCTCTGAACTTTTTAAAAACACGTTTATGGAATTAATTAAAAATAATAATCACTTTAAAAGGTTGTTGTAGGATATTTTTCCATTTTATACAAGAATAAGTGAATTACTGCAATTTCGTGTGACGTGTTTCGTACGACGATAAATGTTTACGATTTTATTTACTCGTATTTTAACAATTTATATTTAATAATATGATGACGTATCCCTTCGCTTCAAAGAACTGATTTGGCTTATAATGTTCAGTTATTCAATGGTATGTTTTAAATGTATCACCTAACATTATTATAAAAAATCATTATTAATAGGTTTTCACACACTTATATATAGGAAAGTTGTCTATATTTACTTTAATTTTTCTATGCGTGTGTGTGTATGTGTGTGTAATACAAGTAAACTGTTTACATGTGTATGTGTTTACAATTTTACGGCGATAAATTGAACCATAGAATCGTGATCTTCTTTTGGAACCGTTTGTTAATGGGATGCCTCAAAATACTATATTTTGAAACTTGAAAATGTTAAGAATAATTTATCCATATGAATAGACGTTTACTAGGTACTTTGAGGTAAACTTGAGTAAATTAATTCCTTTCAAACAGTCTAAAGTCAATGACTTTCATATTCTTTGATCTGAGGTATTTTATGAGAACTTTATTCATATAGCTATTCAACAGTTATGCATATAAATAGTAAAGAAATCGACATTGAAAAAAAAAATAACTCCTGTTATTTCAACATTTTATTTGATTAATATAATTTAAGAAATGATAGTGAAAATATTGTGGATTTTGATTAGGTATCAAGATTGAGGTTTCGAAATACCTACAAATAGCAGATTAGATACTTCAAAGAAACGTCTAGTATTATTGTTTCTAGAAAGAGTCTATACTTGGTCTATGGATAGACGAAGGGAGCATTCATTTCATTGGAGTTGTCTAAATTTTGAACAAATGAAACAATAACATTTGGGATTATAATATCTAGGTTGATCCACCGAAAAGGGTCGAGAGTTAATTAACCTTTGTGAACTAGCGTCAGGTTTTGTTGTATGAAAAATCACGTTTGTATGTTATATTGGCAATTAAAAATAAAACTCGTCAAATATTTTACATGATGTTGTTAAAAATTTTATGTAGCAAGGATTAACTCAGATTTAGGCATTTGACTTATTTTAATGCATGAATTTTTTTATTTAATGATGATTTAAGTAGACTTACAGGAAGGTAAAAAATTCTTAACAAATTAAAAGAATACATGTTTTAAGTATAAAAAATACATATTTTCATTAAATGGAAAAGAAAGAAAAAGAAAACGGAAATTTGTATTATTAGATAAAACTATAATATGTTAAATATTGTGGAGAATTCCTTTACCGTAAATATTATATGTATGCATTATATATATAGGCTAATTTTATTAAATTTTTAATTGGATTAAATAATTAGAACAAACTTATCAAAGTCTTTATGGAATATTGTATTGTTGCAGTGAAATAAATAACTCTAAAATAATTATCAAACAGCTGGAAAGAAAATAAGTGCACAATGGAATGAGGACAATAAACATATATTCTGCTTGGATGAAACACACCTAATTCGAACTGAATAATATCGCGGTAATGAATATTATTCATAGCAAAAATATATTGCTTATTATTTATAGATTATTATGAATCTATAATGTCTGTTGCTTTACCCCTATCTCATTGTGTATTAATACAAAGGCAAATAACTTAAGAATGACATTGTTTAGAAAAATGTTTTTGAAATGATTCTGGATACTTATCAAAAAACAAAAATGCTGCTTTGTTTTTTAATTTAAAATAATGTACAAGAATAAATTAATTCACAGTTTCTGTTGTCTTAATTCTTACAGATGTCTCTTATATATTTATATAACACAAAACGTAAATTTATTATGAATACAATTATATACAATTACACTTGTATTGAATACTATATATATAATAATATAAAATTTTAGTATAGATTTAAAAATAATATTTCCGTTTGGTGAAACTGTAAGAAAATTGCTGTAATGCATAAATTAAATTCTATATCTGTATTTCTATAATATAACTAGCTGCGCCCCGCGGTTTCACCCGCGTAAGTCCGTATCCCGTAGGAATATCGGGATAAAAAATAGATGTTGGCCGATTCTCAGACCTACCCAATATGCTTACCAAATTTCAGAGGAATCGGTCAAGCCGTTTCGGAGGAGTATGGCAACGAAAACTGTGACACGAGAATTTTATATATATAAGATTTAATAAGTATTTTTAAACCGTCATTAACATAATACTATAACATTACTAAACAACAATTTTCCGTACAAACAAGCCTAAATAAAATACAAGTTAATGTATAGTTTGTAAAATGAGTCACGAAGATTCATGTCCTATATCCTCATAATCAAAGAGGGTTGCCGCAAGCTTGGGGGTGGCATCGATAAATATCGTGCCTAACTAGTACCCTTTAAAATTAAGCTTAGGGTGCTACTTGTATGTTTGAATGAGGCTAGTTTTAATCTAAAACAGTTGCCGAATTTTATATTTTACACTATGTAAAGCATTACAAAATGTTGTTATGTTCAAAATACTTTTAAAACGCGATTAATTTATATTATACAAATTAAAGCTTACTTTGTTATCACAAAGATTACTTTGAGTTCCTTGATTTTGATATTTAAATTCTCATTCTAACAACATCAAAGATGATGTTAATAAAAAAATTGAAAAAAAACAGACTGTTTATTAACAGTCAAATATTATACTTTTCAAATTTGTATACACTAAATATTGACCTCCTTAAATGAATATTGATTAAGTCGATAAAGAACCAATGAAAAACGGTTTTACAGCTTTTCAAATTTTATGCAATGTTATTTAAATATGTTGTATTTAAATTAAGTGACGACCGCCTCCTTGGTATAGTGGTTAACGCGTGAACCTAGAACTGAGGGGCCCTCGCTTCAATTCCAGGTGGGGACGCACAAAAAAATGTCTTGGTTTTGAATGGGTACGCTGATCACCTACTTGTCCATAAAGGAAATCGATCAGTGAAACAGATGTGTATCATCAGCCCCATACCCCAGTAGGGGAAAAGGGAATTCACTTACTTTAAATAACGTGATGTAGGGAATTAACCAATTAAAATCATGTTTAAATCAGCGTGGGTAACCTAAACGTAAAGGCATGTTAAACTTTCGGAGGCATTAAGCAGGTACATAATAAAATAGGGAAGTTGGACAAAGGTTTTGTGTTCTTAACGAAATCCCGAATTTCGGTAAAAGGTTCACTTAACGGCGACTATCACCTTACTTCTCACTTAAGGGAACATTAAATATAATTAAATTAACGTTTATTCCCAACTGTGCGTTTTCTTTTATGGAGGCCTAACTTAATGTGATAGATAGAAAATATTTTGAAAAAGTTAGAAGTGTTATGTAAGGTTTATAAATATTTATTAAAGGCTTATTTCAGCAAGTTTTGTATGTGGGAGTCGAGCACGCTTCGGCACGAATTGGGAATCGCACCGGGGAAGTACCACACCCTCACGGAAAACCGGCGTGAAATAGTGGCATGCCACTGTGTTTCGTACGGTGAGTGGGGGAGCCGGAGGCCCGTTACCTTTTCTTCACCCGTCCTAGTCCATTCCTTCTTTCCAGTCGTTTATCCTTTCCTTTTCCCTTACCCTATAAATGCTGGCAGCGCATTCGCAGAGGTACTACCTTTGCGAATGTTTATGGACGGTGGTGATCGCTTACCATCAGGCAAACCTCATCATGTATCATCAAAGAAACTATTAGATCATATTTTTTCCCTTGAAACATGAAACTAAAGATCTGTGTCTGAATTTCTTTATACTAGAATTCAATATACATTACTATGCACGAAAATAATGGGTTATAACGTAATTTGCTCGCTGAAAGCTCTTTAAAATAATTCAATTAATAAATGTCGCATAGAAGATAACAAAAGACTGTTTTTAGCATGAATGAACACTACAACAGAATACCTCGCTATTGTTGTAACTAAAGTTATAAGCATACAATGAACACGAATTTGAAAGGAGATATTGTTATGACGCATATAACATTCATATTATTGAACAATTCAATCCCTTGTAGACGCATTATGTTTAAAAGTCTGCTAAATTGCAAATATTTAATTGCGTTGCACAATATTTCGTATGGTAAAAATTCTATTTATTCAAAAGAAACATAAAGAAACCTAAGGGTATTTATTTCTTACATAAACTAATCGATGACCGATTAACAAACTGACGTATGTAGGTACGTTAAAATACAATAATTTTAATTAAAAATACATTGCTAAATTCATAAACATTCATTCATATTCTATTCAATATTCAGAAGGGGACTAAGCGAAAAATTAACAAGAAAAACCAAAACAATTAGCATCCGCCATTTGCCAGAATTGTGCATCTGCGAACAGTCCGTACATCTTTTAAATAACGCTTAACCATATTTTCAAACTTGTTTACGTTTTAACTTCAAGATAATTTATTCTTCAAACGGAAATTCCAGTCCATTTAGTCTACTTTAGCACTTCGGTTCGACGGAGGGAAAGAAATGCTTTTAATAAAAGTAATTTCGAAACAAATTTACTCGATTTGCCCCGGATAAAGGTTGAATAATAATTATGGTAGCGTCTAAGCAGCTTCTATAAATAAGTTAGTGAACGGATAGACACTTCCGTTTCTTTTTTTGCCTTCTAAATGTGTATTGTGATCGTTAGGCAACAGTTTGTCTATATAGCTAAAAGTAATTATATCACACTAATAAAAAAGATGTGAAAGTTTGTTTGTTTGTATGTCTTTTCGTCAATCACGTTGAAACTACAGGGTATGAGCTGACATGGGTAATATATATAATAATAATATAATAGGATTGTTTTCGTCCCGTTTAAATGCTCCTTTGGGACTAATATAGGAATCTCAATATCCGGGCGGTGTCGGGTCGAGCGTCTAGTATTAAAAAAAGCTTGTCAACAAAAACACATTTTTGGTAGCCGCGGAAGGCTTAATCTACAACTGAATCTATTTTGCCGAGTGTTGAATGATTGATAAATTAATTATTAATCTGATCTAGTCACAGCTGATAAATTGGTTTCATGATTGACACTCAATCAAGCTTAATTGGTACTAATGAGTTCCGTAGTCAGCTTTCATAATGACGCTTAAGAACACTGCCACATTTTTATTTGTAGCAATTTATGTTCCTGTCTAATCATTTATATTTAATGCATCTTCGATAAATCAAAAAATGTTACAAAATAATTTATTCGACAAAGAACATCTAAAGTGGGGTGCGTCCAAAGACAACTTTAATAAAAAATTACGTT
The DNA here is from genome assembly GCF_012273895.1 of Zerene cesonia. Classification (NCBI taxonomy): domain Eukaryota; kingdom Metazoa; phylum Arthropoda; class Insecta; order Lepidoptera; family Pieridae; genus Zerene; species Zerene cesonia. The sequence continues at coordinate 5,702,709 of NC_052116.1, read as the reverse complement.
ATTACTTAACTGTCTTTCCTAGAAGTAATTCAGGTTATAGCAAGGGTGAAAATAATTTATTAGAAACGAGCAAACAGAATTGCGTGTTTACCGCTCCACGTGGTTAGCGTTTGCTTAATCTCCCAAAGGGCATTAACGTTCACATAGTGACCAATTTCGCAATTATTGTATGTCGTAAAAACATGACAAGGAAAATAAACAGATACGTGAAGACGTTGCTACGTTCTCTCAGAGGAAGATGTTACGGACAGTAAGCGGATCAGTAAGCACCAATAGCATTGCCTGTTTTCCTGTTGTTCAATAATCCAGCAATCCGATTGGCGGATATGCTTTGATATTCCACAGTCAGATATGGTGCTCTTTCGTGACGTATGACGTAAGGCTTTTTATAAAATTATTTTTAACAAGCTATAGTTAAAGTTGTAAGCGAGCATAGGAGGCCCAGTTAAGGTGGACGTATTTATATAAATAACCGAAGTTAGGAAATAAATCAAATGAAAATCTATATATACAAGTGAAATAGTAAAAAGATTACTCGTATTTAAATTTGAAAAGGAAAACTCTGTCCAATTAGAGTAAAATAATTATTTTCTTATCAGTAATGATAGGGATTTACTTTTGGTAAAAGAAATTCCCGTATAATTATAATTTCGTCGAAGTTTTATCAGATTTACCTCCTCCTTTGCAAAGAAGATCATTTACATGCATTACCAGATATTCAGAATTTGATCGTCTTACAATAACATTGAAATCGAACGACTAAGGAATGGTAATTTGAAAGTTAGTCGAAGGATTTTGTATTATATAGTAGGTAAGAATGACTTCGTTTTTGTCCTGGATAAGAAGATTAACTTACTTTAATTTATTTACATGTAGTAAGTAAAATTACGTCATGATACGTTCCCTACTAGCTTTATAAATTTATAAGCAAATAATTATGACATACTTTTTAAATGCTTTAATTTTTTATTACACTTTACAGCAATCGCGGATGCATTTACATAAAAAATATTTCTTTTAATACATACATGTTATTTTAATACATATATGATGCATACTGAAAATAGTTCATTTCGTCTTAATTCTATATTATACTGAATTGTTATTTTCAGCTCTACTCGTTTACGTCAAAGATTTTGTCATTAATTCTTAACCCAAACCATGTGGAAGAATAAGATTTATGAGAAAACGCATCCTCTTTAAGGAATCAGTTTAGCAATAAGCATTTAACTAAACATTTTCCAACAGATTCTCGTCATAATGTTACAAATATTTTATAGACAACCCTATCTCATTGCCAATCTTGATCAAATGTGTTTCAATTTGTATAATGCTGTAATAGGCATGAAGCCGTGCAAGATATACATACAAAAAATAAGCACCGATTTTGTAGTATCGTATTCATTTTAGTCCCTGTTCTTAGTAATAAAATATTGTTAATCTTCTGTGAAGGTGATAACCTCCCTGGTGTGAGCATGACCTAAATCTGTGGCTAGACAATATTTTCTACAATACCTCGAGTCGATTCTAGTAAAACAGAGGTTCCTTTATTTTAGGATCAAAAAGCACAGAATTCCATTTGCATTTACAATATCGCGACAATTAATAAGATACGTTTTTAAAAGTGATATTATTTAATTATTCGTCTTTATTCGATATTATTATCGTCCTTTTATCGTCTTATGGTTAAGATAGCAGCTAAAATACTTTCAGTGCTTGGATTTAATAGTAATATTATACTATGTATTTATTAAATCTATTTGATATGTACTATTTAAAAAAAGAAATGCACTATTGAGTACAAATATATTTTTAAAATTATTAAAATCAAGCTATTAGTGTCAACGTAAACAAAACGTGCCCATTAAAAGTGCATTTTTCCAATTTAAATAACGATATTTATTTAAATTGGCAAAATGCACTTTTCAAGCACACACACAAGCATGGTCACATATTTTGTTTTGTCTCAAATCACCCGTTTATGTTCAAGTTTTTTTTATATTAATTTCTATCTTAAATTACTTATTTATTTTTATAGATAAAAAATATGATGCATGAATGTATACGGATATTTCCTCCTTGTTGTAAAAGAGGATTCATCCATATGTATTTATGCTACAAAAACAAATATATTTTATTCGATGCCTAAAGAAGTGCATCCCGCCGTTGAGCAAAGAATCTGTCTGTGACAAAGCTTTCCGTTGCTTTTACAGACTTTTTATTTTTGTTATATTTTCACTTCTTACAAGCCCGTCAGTCAAGAACACTTCGACAAAGAACTGTTATTTAAGAGTGAAAATCATCTCTTACAGCGTAATGCTTAACCTATCGTGGCTATGAAATTTGTGAAAATATTAAATCTGAATTAACTAGTCTGTAGTCTGTAGTCTGAATACGAATTAGGAAATTTCGTACTATAAAAACTAAAGTAATCAACATGCGGCTTTGTTTTTACAATCGAAACCCACGTCCAAACATGAAGTTTCAATTAATTGGCTAAATTGACGTGCTTCTTTAACGTGAAGAGAATTTTACGAGTGATTTTTCACTGATAATAAAACACAAACACAAATATAACACAGATAAATAATTTAAGAAATTTTAAGCAACAAAGTAATAATAATCCTCATCCTTATTATAATTAGTTTAAAAGTCTCACGTACGGAAGGTCTTACCAGTGGCCCAGAGATAACTAGTTCGAAGTTTGATAAATATACTAAACAATTTCAATGGCTTGTGTAATTTATTGTGTCTCTTATAATTGAATAAAGAATCCTTGTGCGTATTTAATGTTAATGCATTGAAACTATTTCTTTACAATTTAAATACGAAAAATACACCACGCTCCCAAAACTGGTATATCTCACAAAAACAACTTACGGAGCACTGTAGTTCTGAATAAAGTGAATTTAAACTGCTTAACTAGTAGAAATGTTAAGTGGCTAATATTGTAGAGCAAAACTGTGACATTGCAGTCACGTGTATCGTAATACCATTGGGATTAACATAGCGCAGTGTGTAATCGACCTTAATTCGTTTTTGTGGTGACCCAATTACGATATCAGATACTATAATATAACTTACTACGTTTTATGGTTTCACACGCTTTCGTGTATTTTCGCTATAGATATAGTTACTAATTAATTAGTCATTAACAATATCCGATATTAGCGTAATGCGTAAATACAATGCGAATAATTAATATTTGTAGCTGTGTTATTGTTTATTAATGGATAACTGTAGTTTTAGATAGAAAACATCATAGGATAGTTATAAAATATAAATAATTTTAAATTATAACGGGTATTAAAGAAAGAGGTTGAAACAAACTATCAACCTCCTCAACTTCATACGGAAAAAGATTATATTTGTCATATAAACTTTAAGCCTCCATTCCAGCAACATAAAAGAAAAATTAACAAACAATTTCAGCAGTGTTTACTTCCGTCAAATGAGAAATAGTTGTGAAAACACGCTTCCAGTATAATAAATTAATCTCGTATTGTCTTGCATTGTGCCTTTGTACAATTCTTTGCGACAATAATTTAACGCCGCTATAAATAGACTCCTCATTATTTAAAGACGTCTCATTAATAATAATATGACCGTCTATAAAATGTTATCTGACGCAAAAAGTGTAATTGTCGCTACGCTTGGCTTCGGGCCAATTTTCCCAGTAACTCTGCCTTCAGTGCTACACGTCACTGTTTCACTCGCCCTATTAAGCCAGTCTCAAGGATATGCCGAAACATATTGCTTCGGACGCATAATTACGATTTTGTTTACATAGAGCCTCGTGCAAAAACATTTGCATAATATAGTGTGCTATTTTTCTCGGAACATGACACGAGTTTGTTTATGTAAAATACTTTATTGGATACCTATGTACATAATAAATTTATTTTGTATTACAATTGTGAAAGCAGTGTCTTCTGATTCATATTCTATGAAAATAAAAATAGATCTGTCAGAAGAAAACAATATTAATAAAGCCTAAACACACATTTATAACCACTATAATGTAATTGAAATAAAATGTACTAACATTACTCTATTAGTATAATTGTAGCTAGCGTGTTTTAAAACCATAAGTACGTGTGGTATCAAAATGAAAATTTTATAATCGATTCTCTTGTATTAACATTGGCTTAAGGCTTGTACTGTTATAATTTTTTACTATTACTTATGGGAGTTTAATATATCACTCTTGCATTATTCGGGTCACGCCATCCGCAAGATATTCACCACGCCCTTTAAAAATTCAGACATGACTGTGCTTGTATATCGAAAGCCTTCGTAGCTAGTAGCGTAATTTCGTAGACCCATAAATTGTCTAATTAAAATAGAATAAAGTTATGGTTGTAAAACAAAAAACAAAATGAATTTATTTAATTGAAAACATAACGAAAGTCTGGAATGATCATTTTACAGACCTTTAGTTTTAGGAATCTAGATCAAATAAAGGGTCGAATAATTCATAGCATGAGAGGTGTTATCTAATCGAATTCCTAGCTCGGAATGTCCCGCAAGAATGCTTTAGCGATCCGCCTACTAAGACTAGTTAATATCTGAAATAGGATATTTTATAAAGCCCATGGATTACTTCAATAAAGAGCGTAGGGGATTCAAGAAAATTGCCGCAATTTACATTTTTCATACAAAGGTTTTACATCTGATTAAACTCATTAGAGAGATCCAATATTTTATCTATTTGAAGTTAAAAAACATATGACTATTTTAAAATAAAATAATAAACTATAGAATATATAATAACGAATTAAAATTTGTAATAGACATCACAAATGAATAAAGAAAAAAGTTTACAAAAGGATTGCGTTTTATAACATTAAGACAATTTTTAGACAAGTATGTAATAAAACTTAATATATCAATAATTTCCAATAAATATAATTTCAGAATATATTACTTTTGGTTAGTAACAGATTTTCTGTAGAAATTTCACCCAATATCCTCTTTTCTCAAAATACGTATCGACAAAATTAATCATGAGTCCGTGATGATATTGGAATCCTTTCAGTGGGAATTATTTTCCTATTATGAATAAATATCAATGTTTTACATAAAAAGAATATTCATTTTCATAACTCAGTTAACTTGATATCGTATCGATTTGGTTCCCGCATAAATCCCTTGACAACGATGCAAAATATATATGTTGTAATGAAATACATTATTCTGTAAGATTTATTGCCATGACATAATAATAACATTTTTATTTTTAAAACGTTTAATATTTATGTCAGTTTTCATCTTTATATAAAGTGGCAATACTGGTAAAAGTACCGGTATAACTTTATCATATTCAAAACTACCTTGGATCGTGAAAAATATGTAATTTGGTTTAAACCAAATAAAATAATTTTTGTAATTTTCATTTAATTTTATTTAAAATTTTAATTCTTTACAATCTTTTAAAACGGAGATATTTGTGTTTTTTATATAACTTGCGTTTTACAAATAGAACCACTAAACGCTAATGATTACAAAAAAACAACTTTTTTGTTCAATTGGAAGTTTTTTATTCAATTATAACTATAGTTTATGTGTCGGTTTTCTTGGACCATTTTAGTCATAAGAAATCAGTACTAATATTAGTCAATATTCAATTCTAATAGAGACGAATATAGATTTTTACGCCAAAACAATATTGTTTACATAAATAAATGAAAAAAGCTGTATAACTGAAAGCAAAACTAAACAAAATGATCCTCTGAATACATTAATACATAAAAAATTACAGATTTTACTTTTGTAGATACATTTATATACATACAAAATATTAAATTGGTAACCTACGTCTATTATGCCAAATTTATACAGGTCATTCAATGGAAGAAATCCCTCTCTCTTAGTCAATTAATTCTTCAAACAATCCCTATATCAGGTGGCATTAGTAGATCTCATAGTACAGATTAAAATACACCTTTATCTGCACGTTGAACTACAGAGGGTTATGACCCCTACATTGTAAAACGGGTTAATTAGGACATGAAACTGTAAAATTAATGCCACTGTCGTGTTTTGTTGAAAATTGTATGAGTTAGTGTCATCGTAGCTTTATAACTCAGATTACTCAGTCCAGAACCACCTCGTAATTCTGTCAGGTGGTAATGTGACTTATCTTAAAGGATAGATTAAAATTAATTATACATGGAACTCACATTTGCGTCTCCCGTGGGATATATCATAATGTTCAGCGGTGCGACAACTTTGTCTTAACGCTTTGTTGTTATATTTACTTTTATATTGTATATGTAAAATGTACCAAAATGTAACAATTACTCATGGTACTATCTCTTAGTATTATATACGATTCTTCTGTAGGTATTCGCGTAGAAAATGGAAATAAAATTCAATTCAAATAAAAGCATTCGTACTTAAAACTCTAAACAAAAATGTATAGAAAATTATAATTTTTGCTTTGCTGACATAATTTAAAGATCCAAGGACTGATAATTCAATTTAAACATATTTAATTAAATTAAGAAAGACATATTTGTTATAATTTTCACAAATAGTGATGAGTCATTGTTGAACGATTTTGTTAAAAGCAGACTTAACCGTCATTATAATAATTATTTTTATTATTTGTTACAATTACAAAATCTTCAAATGTGAAAATTCATATGACACTTTGTAAATAATGTTGTCCATTCAAAAACATGGGATTAAGGACGGGAAATATGTAAGCTCCTGATGTAAAGTAGGAAAAGGGACGAACTTCGAATTGTTTGTAGAATTGGTGTTTGCATTGTTAAAAGGGAACAAATGTTTTCTTTTAAATGTAAACAATCTGTAAGAACACCGATAGCTGTAAGCCTCTTATATCTATTACGAGAAGAACCCTTTTTAACAAACAAGTTTAGGAAAAAAAGTATTCCAATATATATGCTACTATTTTTTTTTATTTTACATTTAATTTTGTTTCTAATAAGTTCTAACAGTATTTCATAAACAGCCACTGAAAAATAAAAAAATCCCTGACACACTACCAAATACTTAAAACCGAGTTCATCAGTACTAAAATTAGAATTGCTAGACTCTCATTTGTTTTTTACGAGCACATCTCTTAAAAATGAAGGTTCGTCATTACAGCTGGCTACATGTGAAAATTCTTTCGAGTAAGTCGCTTCTGAGAACAGAGCACCCGAGAAAATAATCGCCTCAGTAAAACACAATCGTCGACTGGCCGCTTGCCAACTCGTAGCCGTGGTTTCCTATTCCTTACGGTTCAATGGAATTAACAATTTAACCTATAATCGAAGCCAATCGACGGGTTTGTCAATGACAGTAACAAATAAAACTGCATTTGTTTTGTTACAATGTAGACAACCGTTTCGGTATTTGGATTTTAAAACGTTTGACGCCTTTGTTGTAACAAACTCGATTGTCTCGCCGTCTACTATTGTCTCTTGCAAAAGCATACTGGAATATATTTAGCTTCAATTTTACTCGACGAATTTACGCTCGGTAAGTTACTTTTATGGCTTAATACTTAGAAAATTTATCTACAATAGAATAATAATTTTGCATACTATCAACTATTGCTAACAAAAAATGTAAAATGTTCGAGTGAATGAATATAAAGAACATTGCATTTTTTACCCAGCTGTTTGATTCGGAGGGTAGATATACACTTAATTGTTTTATGCGTTTTTTCTCCACATTTGTAATGTTAAGTACTAACTACTAAACTACTTAAAGGTAAACGAAAGTAGAGGAAATCATTATGGAATCTGCATATTAATACTTTTAATATACTAGTATGGAACGAAATTGATCATGAAATATTCAATACAGGAGGACTACCTGATTTAATGACTGCCTTTTATTGCAATACTATTAGTTATAGATAATAATAAGAATAAAATGATATCAACCTATATACTGATCCTGCTAATATTATAAACGCGAAAGTCTGGATAAGCATATACAGACTATATATTTACGTATACATAAAATTTTATACAGATCCGATCATTTTTTTGTTAATGTTAAGAATACCTCATAAGAACCGTTTAAGGCGCGTTATAATACCTTTATATCAGCATCCCAAATAAGGTTTTGAAGCAAATTGCTGACGCGGTCTCGTTAAGGATGTTTCACTACGAGGGATAGCAGGCAAGAAGGGCTGTCGAAGTGTCTGAGTGAAGCACCCTCTAAAGAATAAAGGCCCTATATAAATTTACGCTTTAATCGCCAAAATCATAAACTGTTTATCGTCATTATAGTTTAAACGCCTGATTTAAATGATTAGAAAAGTTTTTTATTTTTCAGACACTCGAAACGTTACAATATGATCATGAATTTATATTACTTCGTTATGTTGACATTACTTGTTTGGTATTACCTACCTATTATTTGTCTCAATTATTATTTAAATCGGTAACGATAAATGTGTCCCTTATTCTTTCTTTCACATCGAGAAATGTCAAGTTGTATTTGGCTCTCTCTATCCGATTATTTATTTTCCTTGTCATTAACGATCAATCAGTCACGGTAAATACTAATTAATACAATCACCGTCCCCTTGTTTTTGCAGTTCAATGTTGAGTCAGCATTACAAGAACGAACAGTTAGCCTTTATTAGTAGCGCTTATTTACTCAGCTTCAAACTAAATTTAGTTTGTTTGATTTGTTTAATTTCAGACGCGTTATACAGATAATAAAGCCAATTACATTCGTAAATTTCAACTCAATGAATAATTTCAGCAGGAAATTATTTTCAAACGTAAGACATGATTACTTTTTGAAAGAGAAAAGTAAATAATAACTTCAAACTTCCCCTTGTCGCAGGTAGGTAGGATAGACAATTTTCCATCACAATTCATTTTTGAGGAAAATATACACCAGTAAATTACATTTACTAGATGGAATTGTGAATAAATCTCTACGGTCAAAATTAGATAAGTTAGAAAGGCAATAATCTAATTTTCGTTTTTCCCTAAATATGAAATGTAATTATCTCACTATAAATATGTATTTAATCAAAGTAGAAGTATAAGATTTACAAATATAATATAATTATTATATTGCAATAGGACAATATTTATCTATTATGATATTTATAAAATGGAACCATTTGAAAGTCATCCATGACTTATACAATATTACGAAGTAGATTTATTGTTAGGATAAAAATGTGAAGGTAGACTGGAAGTTACATGAAAGAAAAATAGTTTCAACCGAGTTTAGAGCACGTAAATCCGATTCTCTTAACCGTTACTTTTCCCAAAGCACATTGTTTGTGAATACATAAAGAATAAATGAAAAATACGAACGCTGGCCGACTGCCAGGCAACTTGCGTCGCGAAGACAGAAAAGCACTGTACAATTTCACCTACAATTGACGAATTATGTATGAACATTGAAATACTAACGAAGTAAATTCAATATGATATTTGGCAAGACAAATTATTATAGTATCAATGTTTCCAGCCTGAATAATTATTATTTAAATAACTGTAAGTATATTTTATTTCAATGAGTATTTTTTTATATTTTTTTCCACGTTCCGGGAATGTCGCTAGGAAGTTCTGTGAGATTTTTAATAGATGGTGCAGTGTATCTTTATACTAAGAAAAAATAAGGCTCTAGAAAATAGCAAATAACATTATCAGACTATTACTTAAATGTGAAACTGTTTCGTTAAACGAAAACCTATTCACGACCAATCGTTTTGCAACCGTATCACGATTCTAGACAGGAATTGTTCGTCTTACAACTGAGACCCAGACAAGTTTCAGAGGGGCATCTGTAAAAAGGTCCATTACTAAGCAATATTATTTGTATTGGTATCAGAATCTTAAACGTAAACACATATATGAATACTCAATGCAATATTTTTAACTATTTCATAGGATAAATATGTAGGTGGGTAATTGTTTAAAAATTAATAAGGGTAGTTATTTATATAAATGACGCACGTGAGCATCTCATTGATATATATTAACATGAATTGCAAGTATTTTACAAGTCTGAAAACATGAGGTTCTGGCAAGTCTATCTGTACAACAAACTATAGATAATGTAAAACTTTAATTTGGTTAGATTGTTGCATGTTGTTTCTAGAATTATACATATAGAATGATAGGCTATATTTCTTTTGGTTTTTTACTTATTCCACACAGATTGAGCCAATGGTAATAAAGGTCTTGACTTGACATTTTTATGATACTGCTACTCAATATTTGGTGGTTTTAATAAAAGGAACTGATGATTATTTAATGCGCTAACTAAAATTTAATTTCAGGTTTGTTTTGCAGAAATTTACAAAAGTTTCTAACAGTGGCTTTAAAATATAAGTTTAAATTGCAATATCAATTTGGGTCAAAACCTGCAACGTCAAATATCCGTGGCTTACGCTAAAGTTAGGGTGTTATCACTTTCTCTATTATAAAGTTAGACAAGTTCTAAAGACCAAGTTACGTATTAGGTTATTTAAGTTGCGGGCTATAACTTCTATTCAATTTATAATTCGCATGGAATTTCCAATAAGTGTTTTCCATAATCGTATTAAAACTATTAATACGATTATGACTATCCAGCCTTTTTAACTAAGATTTATATCCAAATGTGCCATATATACACATCCTAAAACAACAATGAAGAAGGTATAGAAACGTCAATTAAATGTCAAATTATTCGCTCCATCTATCGTTTCTCATCTCATGATATCGATTAAAAATAGTACATTATATTCTTGAGCTTGAGCCTCATTATCATGTAATCAATTACCTCTCATTACCCATAACTAATAGCACATATCTGTAAAAGCCCTAATAATAATGATCATTTATTATTCATTACAAAAGTATAAATCGTAAACAAGCTATATAACACTTCCATTAAAACAGAACATGAACATAAATGTGTATTTTATGTGCATATTTGTTACGAAAAGCACATTTCATTGTAAAACTTCTTCCACACAGGACATGATAAATATTAACTGCACTGCAGTAAATTTTCCTTCACTTAATCTAATATTTTCATGGTGAAATATTTTATGAGTGGAGTAAACTTAACCTTTGGCACAGGGTCCTGATACACAGTCGGGTTAGAGATTTAGGTTACGAGACGACCGACTTTAGCAGGCAAATATAAATGCACTGTTAATGGAGCTTGTCTGAAGCCTAAAAGCCTATTTGAGGTAGTCTCAACGCGGTAATAATAGGGAGCCGCTTCAAAGAGTTCAAAATTTTTAATGAAATCTCCTGGGCCGCTGTATTTACATAGCATTTGACCTTTTTACCCCTTTTTTCATAAATGTTATATAATCATAAAAATTCCGTTTCAATTATATGAGAATAATTTTATTTGAGAAATGAAAAATATGTATGCGCTGTGACTGCAATAAATTTTATCACCATAAAACTAGGGCGCACTTAATTGCATTCCTCGCTGTATTAAAAATGTAAACGCGAGACTATATTCCTTACCTATTTTCTTGTTAACAATGCATATTATATTCCGTTCTTTATTAAAACAGAGATTAAGAAATATTTATGTATTTTATTTCAAAACTGGACTAGCTATTACGACTTTGGGTAGAACCAGTAGAAATGTATGCAATGGATAATCCAGATTATAAATTATACTTATACACAAAATTTCAATCAAGCCTATTTTACTATTTTGCATGTGAAAATCAATCAACATTAATAATTATAATCATCGCTACGTTTATAGGCTTAACATTTTACGTATATATTTGTCTATCAACAGTTACCTGTCTCGAAAGGTATTTATCTTGTCCTGTGAGGGTATGGAACCGATATTTGTACAGCCTTAGCAAAGCCTACAGGGATTGATTGCATTTAAACATATACATGTATAGCTTGACAAATATACACACACACTCACACACATTGTACGACTGTGTATATTAAAGAAATATAACTACAAGAAGACTATCTGCCGAATAAAAAAATGAGACTGGCCCATATCAAAACGCGAATTCATATTTTAGTTTACTACCCGACTGCTACAGAAGGAGCGTAACGTTTTTCTTTATCGAGCACATAATGTATGTAGTATAAAATAAATATAAATAAATATTTACGTCGCTATGTGTCAATTTCTTAAGAACGCCCTACAGCCCAATCCACTAGACGTATTTTAACATATGAGCTGTGGTTGTTAACATAGGAATTGTTCTACTGATATAGATTATACAAATAATTAAAATGGCGCCCGAAAATTTAAAAAGGGGGTTGGATGTGTGCCCTGTTACTATCATACAATATGAACATCAAACAGAAGATCATAATGGACCATCATAATAAAAATAAAAGTAAGCAGATAAAAGTAAGAGAGGTTTTTTGTATATGAACTTAGTATATGTATTAAATTCTAGTAAATTACAAAGAAATGCAAATTGTGTAATAAATTTATCTACTTTGTCTTTTGTATAATTATTCTGCAGCAAAAACAATTTAGCAATTATTGCTTAATTATGACATAGCTCGTCCACCATTATATTGTGTATTTTGTGGATATAAAATAAATATAAAGAATAAACTGTAGTGTACTAAGAACAATTTTCTGACCGCTTTTTTATGACTAGTCGTTTTTCACGGGTTTTCATGGTTAAGTACGATAAAATACACTATGTTATCAGTTATAATGTGGTTATAATGTTTAAAAAGTTCTGAAATTCATGGATTTCAAACATACAAATTGTCTAATGCTGCAGCGTCCACACGGTGTATTTTTTGTTTTTGTCTAAACTCCCTGGGGTTTTAGAAATTAAAAACTTTTTAACGGATTTTAAACGCGATTTATTCATTATATAAGCGTGACTACGCTCGCTGTAAAGTGTTCGAAACGTCGGGGTAATAATATAATGAATAAATCGCGTTTAAAATCCGTTAAAAAGTTTTTAATTTCTAAATGTATAATACTCACGTAAAATCAAACACAAGAAAATACTGGGGGTTTTCCCATTTTAGAATCTAGAGTGATACCATCATAATATACATAAGATACATAGTCAATTTATTATACCGCTCAGAGTGCTTGTTCCATTTTTTTCCAAATTGAAGGTATTCAAATGTAATCGTTAGTCGTATAAATTTTTCATTAATGAATTTATATAATTTTTAATCGGAGCACCTTGATACTTGATAGATGTGTTTGTCTTTTGGCTATTTATAATTTGAACTTTGATCTCGTTACTCGTGTTACTTTATCTTTTAAATTATGTAACTGTGAATTTTTAATACGTACATTATCACCGACATAAAAATTTAAAACTTTTACAGTGAGTTACCAGCGAAAATAACAAACATTCGATAGAAGTAAAAAATGAATAAATGATTAAAATATCGCACGGAATTTGAATCAATCTACATTTTAACATATAAAAGATTCATGAGGATACCTACCTCCCTACGTTTCAATTTATATCCAATGGCGTTTCGTACCGGTAAATAGCGTGTTAAACTTTCATTCGCATGTGGCGCAAGTAATAAAATGAATTTAAATTTAATTTTTCACATTGCTTTTTATTTTAAAACGAGGACAGCATTTTTATTGGATACCTTTTGGAAAGACGAACGTACGCTAGATGAAATGAATTTTTGAATTACAAAGTTTGGCTGTTCAACATCATGTAATGCACGAATTCAAAAGATTACAGTTAGTAAAATGAGTAGACTAACGATCAAAAATAAATTAATTGAAGTATTCATAAAGATTTAAAGGCATACCCACTTAAATAAGCCTATTGTTACAAAGTATATTATATCGATTGTAGTAAGTACTATTATGATAAAGGATTATAATTAATTGAGGATAATTAAGTAATATTTATAAATCTGAGAAGTGCTAAGATTAGGTACGTTGGTGAAATATGTTACGCAGTACGAAGTGTAGAAGATAATGTAGATATTAAAGCATTATGGTTCATTATTTAATTATCTAAAACACGAGGTTTCCTCAAAACAAAGTCTTTTTTTAGACCAGAAAATTTCGATGAAGTTCTATTGCAATGTTTTCTCTATTCAATTCAGACTATATCTTATACCCTCTAAATTGATTAATCGAATTTAAGACGTATTTTGTTATTATAATACGAATGTTACAAAAAATGTTTTAATTAATTAATTAACAAAACTCAGTGCACTTACCACACAACATAAACAGAGTAAGTATCTTCATTTTCATATTTGTCAAATCGTCGATTTTACATAATAAGCGTTCCGTTCACCCACAACTTAGTTTAATCTTATACAGTCACACTTTAACCACCATGAAGTTTTTATCTTTATCAACCATTGTTTAAAACGGCAATACAGTTTCTGTGCATCTTCCGTAATACGTGAATTCGATTTTCGAATTGCAAATCGAATTGTTGACAGTTGACTTTTGTTTATAAGTCACCGCTCGCGTCCGTATTCCATCATTAAATGCGGACGCGGGTCGGGCCGTGCTACCCGCGCGGAGCCCAAACACCGAATGTCCTTGGTTTTCCCGCTAGGGTAAAGTCATGCGCACTGCGAACACCCCAAAAGGGTCCTTAAGTGGATTAAGTTTTTAAACTTTGACAATTGATAAAATGAGTTTGTTAAAATGAAATCGTTAAGTGAAAAGTTGTAAATAAAGTGCTTCGCGCTCGAAGATTTGAGTGATCGATTTCGCTCGGGAATGTATAGGTAATTAGAATCCTTGTTTATTGTCCCTTGATTGGAGCGTATTGGTTATATCCGGAGCAAGATTGAGTTTAAAAGGAAAGTCTTGGAGGCCTGTTCATGACATGTTTAAAGAAGTTGTATAACGACATCGTGTTCCCTATTGTGTGAGCTTTTTCATTAATCAGTTTATACGAGAACTAATATTGACATGGAAATTTGTTCAGTGTAGGTAAGATATAAGACGCATTAAACATTTCAGTACGACTTTAACTAAAGTAGGTTCTTATTTTAAGAACTAGTGCCTAATATTTGACTGTTAAATATTTTTCCGTTTTCACGGGTGACAAGCGATAATTATAAATAATAAATGCCACTATCTAAATGTATATCACATCAATAAATATGCGTAAATTTTGAATCCGTTATTAGTCGGAATCCATTATAATTTTACAATTGATAAAAAATAATAATTCTTGAGAAATATAAAGAAGTATCTACTACGCTTAAGGTTTAAGAAATATATATATATTGTCCAATAAGAGCATTACCTAAACTTGGTGATAATGACATAATATAGATAGTAATAATATTATGAAACATATCTACATACTAATATGCAGCATTCATGTAATAATTTAAATAATATAAATAATATCAATAAAAAATGTCATTAACTTTTAAAATTTAAATCTTTTAAAAGTGTTGTCATCCGCTTATATTTTTTTGGCTTTTTTACATTAGAACTTTCGAGGGGAGAACTAATTTCGATAATTGTTTTTTTATTTGAATGCTGGGGTCTCCCGTGTAGTCCCATTTAAATATTTCTAGATCTGAATATTTGAAGGCAGTTTCGTTTTTGTTAAAAAATAGTTATAATTCATTATTTTATTCAAACCAACGTTTCGAATACTTCATAAATTATATCAAGAAAAGCATTTACGAACTTAAAAAATCTTTCTTAAATTTATAATAGCGTAAAACGAAACACAATAAAAAAACTATTGTGATAATGTTTTTTCCCTACCCTTCCTCAATCGAGGGCATTGAACTTTCACAAGCAACAGTCAACAAGCGGTATAATATAATTTATTCCTCATGCGTCATAGCAACTAGACGGAGGGTCCCTAAACTTTGCATCACTATACTAATACACTACCCCATAGTTATTGAAAATCCATCTTCGTCATTTTATGTAATTACGTCACACAAACTAAACAGATTAATGCAGGCTATGGTTGTTATATTATTTCATAAACTCTCATAGGAGGCCTGTGTGTCTGCATTGGGAATACAATATATGGGCTGATGATGATGACGATATTGTAATGTGAAAGTCTATACGTCTCTGGTCATCGCGACTAAAGTCTAAGCAATGGCCTAGATATAGCATTATATTATTTGTGCTCGGCATTGATTTGTATGAAATTTGGGTTGAAAATTGTGGAACACGACATCAGACATAGGGAATTTTTAACCTAACTTCCTTAGCATTTAAATAGAGGCGAAAGTTTTTTTATAACAACACATAAATAAATGACACTGTTTCTGTTTTTTATAATAATAATAAAATATTTTCTTACTTAAATTGTTTCAATTTTAAAGCTCTTTTCTGATCCAAGACCAAAACTCTAAGATAAATATCGAATTCCAATCGCTATATAAAAAAATTGACCATTTTTTTCCATCTATTTCAAAGGTTTTATTAAAAGTGTTATTTTTCATTATCTTTTCTTTACATTTCTATATACCGTTAAGTACCATTTAGTACATTATCAAGTGAAACTTCTATAAAAATCCAATTTAGGTGAAAATTATTAACATACATAACGTTTACGAGGCTATCACTACAGCATATAAACGCGCAAGCTTTACAATCTCCACACAAAGTTGCTGGTCATGAAATGGGACTAAATATTTATTAGCACTCAAAACTAAAGTTGACGAATTTGTAGTTTATTTTACACATGATAAAATCGATCTCTGTCCTTTTAAATATTGGTTATCTTACTTACATTATAAACGCGAAATGGGTTTGTTTGTTAGTTCGTCCTTCACGTCGCAATAAAGAGATAAGATATTTATATGATATGATTTTGGTGTTTGTTATAGAGTCTTATAGGTCACTTTTAACCGCTGTGAAACGTCTCATTCTCTTTGGAAATTCCTCTGAATAAATGTGCGTATCCATGGGTAATAGCTAATTAGTAACTAAAGTTCATAACATTTTGACGATACCACCAATGTGAGATTTGTAAGGTAAGGATAAGAAGCAGAAGGAATAACAACTTTTATAATTCATAGACTGGCAGAAATATAACTTCAATGTTAAAAACTATGGTTTTTAACATTGAAGCTATATTTCTGCCCCTTGATGTGCGAGTAAGTATTTGTTTTATCTAATAACTAGCACTGCGCCCCGGCCTTGCCCGTGGTACATATTATATAGCCTACAGTTTTCCTCAATTTATGGGCTATCTAACACTGAAAAATTTTTTTTTAATCGGATCATCAGTTCTTGAGATAAGCGCGTTCAAACAAACAAACAAACAAACAAACTGTTCAGCTTTATAAAATTACTATAGATTAACAACAAATTACTGTTTTTATATTTTTATTAATCCATTACTTGGAATCTCGTGTTTAAATTCATCATACGAATAAAACCTGCATTACAGGCAGTAAGAATTAACTTTATGGGAACAAAGAAGGATTCTAAGAAAACCCTATTTTACTTTGGTTTCTTGTAACGTCTCCACATATGTGAGGTAACTTAAATCTGATTTCAGCATTTCTTTGTCACTATGAGTTGAAGATAAGTGACGGAAAATGTAAATGGGATTTGAATTTTATGTTAGTATCATGCATTTTGTAGGTGTAGTTATGATTTTAATAAACTTTCACGTAATTCTATGTATAGAATTATAATAACACATTGAATAGATTTTATGTGACATATAATATCAACAACATGACAATACTATCCCAATTAATTGTATCCAAAAAGCTACTTTTGTATTACGTCATTTATTTAAAATTATAATAATACAGTAAGATTAATGAACAGCCAACCTTCAAAAAACGAATTTGAATAGATTTACAATGAAACACTATATGATACGAATTTTAATCATTTGTATATTTATCACAGTCTTTACATTAAATCTTTCACTTATCAACCCTTATTTAAAGAGTCAATAAAAATTAATGGTTTCGTAATATTGCGAAAATGTTATTTGTTTAATGATCATATAATTACAGAGTATCAAAATACAAAGCTATTGGCAATGTAACTAGACGTATTAAAAACGAACATTCCCACAGTGTTATTTTATTGGCCATCAAAGTGTTCGCACAGACACAATCCAATTATACGAGACACTCCAGACAAAAACTCGTTCACGCCGCGTTCTGATACAATATAATTTTGATAGTTTATTTTGTGATAAAATTTCGTTTATTATCTGAAATAGTTTCAGTTTACTTTATTGGTTGGATAATACAAAATTTTGCAATTGAGGCACTTGTATTAATTGTTTATTCGCTTGAAATATGGATACGATTAACTGTGGGAGTCGAGCACGCTTCGGCACGAATTGGGCCAGCTCGCACCGGGTAAGTACCACACCCGAACAGAAAACCGGCGTGAAATAATACCATGCTATTGTGTTTCGTACGGTGAGTGGGGGAGCCGGAGGCCCATATCCTTTTCCTTACACTTCCCAGTCCTTTCCTTTATTCCTTTCATCAATCCTTTCCTAATCCCTTCCCAATTAAAGTCGGCAATCCATTTGTAGAGACGTAAGGTCTTACGCCTCTCCAAATGTTCATGGGCGGTGGTATCGCTTACTATGAGCTGACCCACCATCTGCATTGCCGATTATAACATTAAAAAAAAAGAAAAAAGTTATTTATTTCAATAATCAAATCGATAGGAAATACACTTTAACTTTTGAAAGGTTACAACTAAATTAAAAAATATAGTAATCACTTTCACACTGCTGCAGTACTGCTGAAGCATATGGTATCGAAACACCGGGGGACAAAGTTGAAGAAGAAGAATCAAATGACAACAATTGCCTACTAAACTACAAATGAATCTCGTCAACTGATGGAAAACCCTCGAAATTATCGAATATTTATCTAGGTACAAATTAACTAAAGAGAAAAATATCATCGGTTAAAATGTTCTTCTTTAGGTTAAGATTGTAGTCGTTTCTATAAATATAAATTAAAACATAAGTTAGTTATCTGATGAGGGAAGTCTGTAGACGTTAAGTTATGAAGATATTATTTATAGCAAATGTACAAAAATTAAGGCGGAAAAACTATAATTTTAGTTTTCTTACATTCCGTAATAGATTTCATCAGATGAAAATGAGAGGGATAGATAGGACTCTTCGAAACCATCGAAACATAATTTCAATAATTATTTTAATTATTGTTTTTTAAAGTTAGACATTTATATAAATCATTATTCAATCATATTTCTCCACATTAATCGTGAATAGAATTATCATAAGAGTGATCTGATAAAATTTGGGACAAATGAATAATGATTTGGCTTAAAATTGGATTAATATTAATAAAGTAAAAAAGGGTGATGCAATAAGGCGATACTTTCAAATGTAAATTACACATAGAAATGAAGCACATTTGGTTCAAAAACTATGTATTGAAATGCGTGCGAGTGAGAGGACAAAATTCATTTGACACATAATATTATCAACTTTCTTTATTTTCTTCGGCTTTTTTTTTGCTATACTTTTCTGCAGGATTTTTCATTACGATTTTTCTACCAAAAATTGTTTTAAACAATGATACATCTCACATATTCCATTCATAATAGTTTGAGAATCAATGTACGCCTATAAAGAAGATCCACCAAATATAAAACAATACAAGGGATTTACAACAACGCATCTAAAACAAATCTTATTTACAACGTACTCGACGTAGAGTCCACACGATCTGTCATTTTCACACGATGATTTATATTGCAGTATTTACTATAGTAACAGTTGTAATTCGTTGAAGTTTAATAGTTACTTGAAATATTTTATGATAGATGTTTAAAGTAATTCATTTAAAAACTGCCAGACCAAAAGTGATAAGTTATAAATTAACTAAACGCAAACCGTGTCTATATACTAAAATTTGATCATCTGCTCAAAACTTGATATTGACAGAATCCGTCCTCTATGGGACCAGTTACTTCTGCAGAAACAAAAGATGACAAAAATTAATAATAAATTGAGAACAACATATTTTTAGAATCGTGTTAGTACATTTTTACACATTGTTTAGCTAAGAAGATTTAAGCTGGTTATGGAACAAACGTTTGTTTTGCAAATCCTACGTTCAACAAATTCGAATAATTCTAGAATAATAAAAAGGTTTTCAATAAATAAAAATCTAAATCAGCTTCATATTCTCACTTGAAATACAAAAAAGGCTGCATCCCACGCCCATAAACAATATGGACTTCAAAACTAGGTTGCCACTTAAGTTTTAATACTAACACTCTTATTTATAGCTCTTTCACGGAAACGTTAATTAAACTTTTCAAATATTTAATGCCGACCTTATAAACCAAACAACTGACTTATAAAGCAAACACTAAACAAAGGCGAGTTATAAAAGAGCTACCTACTTCAAGCGTACAAACTGAACGTAATAGCAGGTAGAAACCAGCGAAATGTCAATTCGTTCGTGATATAAGCATTCGCTTTCACATAGCATTATATAAAGGACAACTATCACGTTTGTACCCACGCTATTCAAGAAATCTACGACAGTACCGATAGGTACATACTGAGAATTACTGCCATTCCATATCTGGGAAAAGCTTTTCAATACGACACTTTGAATTATATCAAATATTAGTGCAAGCGGGGAGGCGATATCTAAGTATTTTATACTTAAATATTCATGATATAAATGTTGAAGCTATTTTATTAACCAACATCATATAGTAGGGTTGAGAAAACCAGGATGTGATGATCGTATCGTACAGAATTGTCAGAGAGTGTCGAAATCGTAGATACACGTTTGTTTATTTTTTCATCAAGAATCAGATATAGTTGCTCACGGCTCAGCGATTGGTTGGCAGTGAACTCAATTACATACAGTCTATATTTAATTAAACGTTGAAAAATGGTTTAAACATGCGGCTCTGCGAGAATGGTTGCAGACCTTCGCTAAAAAAGCTGTATGGAGATTCAAATCGTACACTTTTTTAATTTTACTCACGATTTTGTACCTACATCCAAAACTCATAATTAACCTTTTGTTTTTATAACTTAACACACCAATCAAAATACAAAGGAGATTAAAAACAAACACTTTCGTTCGTTATTCACGAAAAAGATATACACACATCTGACACGCAAATAACTATTCCCAAAATGAACAAAAGACAAGTCCAAACAATCCGTCCGTTAATTGTTAAAATACCCGTGTCACAAATGACCGGACCTCGACATACTATCTCCATACAGCACTTACGACCTAACGCCTGAATAATGAATGTATAGGAGCGCTAGTTAGTCTTCGTTTACGCGATGTTTTCTTTAAAAAACTCCACAAAAGCCGGGCATGTTCACTCACATTCACTTTAAATCCTGCCGCGGAAGAAAATGGGAAAAGACGTGTCTTACATTGCGACGCGTCCTGCTTGTTACTATTTCCAAGAAAAACATGCCCTAGAAATGTGGCGTGGTAACGTTTTGTAACGTTTGAGATGTATAAACGTCGTGCTATTTGAAATGAGCCTTGTGAATGAGTTCTTTAGGATTTTTATTTCCATTGTGTTAAATTTATAATTCAAGCTAATGTAAAGTTTGTGTTTATAACACGACGTGTCTATTTGCTTTGTAATTTATCAGATATACCTTGATATTTACTTTAGACATTATTTAGGACAATAAATTTACATTGTAGTAGCAGATAAAACCGCGGGCGGAATGCTAGTTGTAAAATGAATGATATGTTTTTATATAAAATAAAAGATGATTAAAACTATAAAGTGACCTTTGTCTTAAATTTGTGCTTTCCGCATTGTAATATTATGGATTTCATTTAGAAAACAAGTGATCTCGCTCAATCAAACAAAATTCTGGCAACCATTGGAACGAAAACATAGACTAAAAGAACGCAGATAAAATGAAGCATTGATAAATAAAACTTTACAATACAAACACACTGATAACATTTCATAACAAACACTCACAGGATTATTGTAATTATATTTACTTCAAGTTCAAAATTTCTGTAAAATGATCATACAATTAATTACGCATTAATAATTAACAAATAATTACACAACAAGCAAACATTTAAGCTGGGCAAATAAGTGCCCAAAGCTAAAACATGCAAACACAAACTCGAGTAATGAAAGGCACCGGGCTTCGATGTTTGTTTAGATCATCCAATCAGCACTACACAGTAAGCGGTATGCAAAATTGATTTGTTTTCATTTGAAGCATACCTATCTGCTATGATATAGTAATTAATATGAGTAATTAATACAGCGTCATACCTAGCAGTTATTTTATTTCTAACATAATACGCAGAGATATGAGATTGGTTATTAGTTCCATTTTAATAAAGGCAAGTAGTTTATTTGCGCTAACCATCTGCGAAAAGCTATGACCTGCTTATATTATTACGTAAATAACTGATTTGTATTCATTGTTCCATACTAATTTAGTGCATAAGCAAAATATCTCCACCGAATTGTGTAGGTACCCTCGACCTTTTCTTCCTTCATCCTGACAAAAGTATTTGCATATTTTGACGATGCAGTAATGTGATGTTGTTTTCACAAAGGCAACCTAATCATATCTCTGAAATAGCCCAACTCTATTCCCACTGTATAAGTGTCGAGGACTTTCCAAGCATCTATATTAAATCTGCTGTTATCCAACATTGAATCGGGACAAAAGGAGAGATTTCGACAAAATTCTTGGTCGAACGAGGAAAATTTACATTACAAAATAAGAAAAGGAAGTTTCCAGACATGAAATTACAGCCGTTGGGATCGAGCCTTGCTTTAGAGGCGTAGCCTCCTTACATCGAATGTTACGAAGAGGTCCTTAATTTATGACTATGCGGGCGTTTGGGATATTTAACACTTTTATTCGTTTCTTGGAAAAATATTAAGTTTGTAGTTATACCTACTCGTAGTTGTGGATATCTTGGGAATAACTAATTTCATTGAATTAGATACGAAATAGTTAATCCTTAATAATTAATAATTGAATTAACATTTATAACCACAAGGAGAAATATGTTTTTTCTTATCATATTTTATATATAGTAAAAACAAAAAATCACAAAATGTGATTAAATACTTAAAAAAGCTCATACATCCGATTATTATTTAGCAGTTGTATCCTCCGGTTTCACCCTCGTCCTATATAATGTTACAATTTTAAAACTTTCCTCCATACATGGACTACTTAAGATTGAACATTTTTTCCAAATCGGACCATTAGCTGCTTCTTAGTATCCGAATAGATGGTGATATTTAGTGACGTATAATATATCCCTAGCTTTTGTTGATGTATCTATATTGTACTTATCTACAATATTCACAAAAATAACGTGTCCCAACTAATAATATTACAATGTATCACGCGGTTCCAATTGTCATAATCACAGTTTCATTACGCTAATAAACATCAAATTACATTTTGTTTAAACGTAATACGTTATTTCTGCGCGTTCGCAAAATACCAGTAATTAAACCTACATTTATTGAACTTGCAAGCATTAACATAAAACTTAATAACGTACTGGGTGTAGTGTTAAAGGATAATGTGGAATATATTTAATACAAGAGTTATTTTCGTTAAAACACTGTTAAATTTATAGTTTAATGAACAAAATAACCATAATACGTTTATAAGACATTGACCCTGTTTTATATTTCATTCCATAATACGTGTAGCATTAACACCGTTGTTTGTAGTATAGGGAAATATCTTAAGATCTTTTTGGATAAGTAAAGTGGTGTTAGTAAACCAATTAAATGCCATAAAAAATAACCGCACGTATGGTTATAAATGCAACTAAAAGTGTATAAAAAATTATACGGTGACATGATAAGGTATCCACCATATGTATGACTTCAGTATCGCGGCGAATATTAGATATTTTTCCGTCAAGATCCCACACTGAAAGAATTTTTCAAATCGGACCAGTAGTTTCTGAGATTAGCGCGTTCAACCAAACAACAAACTCTTCAGCTTTATAACGGAGTACCGTTAATATCCAAATCCATCTACAAAAAAAGATACTTTAATTAGTTGAATTGATCCCTTTCAATTTTAATAAAGGTCATTGTCATGCCCAATTATTTTTACGATAACCCGTATAATTTTGTTTTATATAAGCTGCCTCGAGATGACTCAATAATTTCAAATCCATGAATTATGAATGCGATATGAGTTTTCCGTTATCAAAGGGGTCTCATCAAATCTGTGGAATGATTTATTGCGAAAATATCGGCAGCCATGACTCGTGGTGCTAACGCTTGAACAACGCATATTGGTGTCACACAATAATACGGCATGAATCATTAGATTTAATATCTGTGGCAATTAAATCGCATCCATCAGACGTATAATAAAAAGAAAATACTCTAAATTTCTTGTCTACCTTTTAAAAGGTTCAAGTTTGAATTTAGTCACCAAAAGGAAAAATTGAAGCTCAAAATGACACTATTATACAAATAATGTCAAACATATAAAATGCATAAAAAGATTACAATTGCCATTTCCGTTACATAAATGGGAATAATTATTGACAATTACTTCAAAAACAGAGCCGGAATAAACCTTATCAGTATTTTAAAATATTCTACATCGTCTTAAAAAAATCCGGTACCTTAATATTATTATAAACATATTATGTAATCTTTGATCAGTTGTATTTACGTCGAGCGCGAACAATATGTTCAGACCATAATACGTGACTTTTTCTCAGCAAAGGCACGAGCGTCTTGCAAACACTAAGTAAATTGATTTTGAACGAGAAATATTATAAATTCGCTAGCTCACTAGATGAGCAGTGTCAGCATTGGCAGGGTTTAATAAGGCCAGTTATATACGACGCAGTTTCGTCTGCGTATCTTTCCTGCCTTATTCTATACCGTCTTTCAGGTTTGATAGATATAGAGAATATGGTATCAAAACAAATCGTAATCGTTAGGTATGTTGAAAAGATTCAGTCTGAAACGAAATAAAGTGGATGTTTATACATTATAAATGCGGTTGGAACGCAATGGACGTCCGAACCTTACTCGATAAAATGTTACTACATCCTACGATTCTATTATCAGGGTCTATAAGGAAAATCATAATCTACCGAGCGATGATCGTGTGAGCCTTCTATATAATATCGAAAACACGTCAACATTTTATTAAACTAGATCGAAATTTACTGATATTACTTCTTCTTTCACCTTCCCACATAAATACATTGACCCTGTTTTATATTTCATTCATAAAACATTGCTGTTATGGATGAGCTTTCCTATAAATAAATTGGTGTAGTATCTGCCTAAACGTGTAGCCAAGAAACGAAATATTGTATAAGCACTATAATATTAAACCACAGTAAATACACTCGTTTTATTAGAAAGGTAACGTATAGGTAGTTCATTATTATCTTATGAGTAATGATTGAAAAGTTGGTTTGTGTGTTTTTTATTGTGGGAGTCGAGCATGCTTCGGCACGAATTGGGCCAGCTGGCACCGGGGAAGTACCACACCCCCATAGAAAACCGGCGTGAAATAATAGCTTGCTATTGTGTTTCGTGCGGTGAGTGGGGGAGCCGGAGGCCTATTTCCTTTTCCTAGCCCTTCCCAGTCCATTCCTTTTTTTCCATTCATAAATCCTTTCCTCGTCCCTTTTCCCTTAAAAGCGGGCAACGCATTCTCAGAGGTCTGAGCTTCTGCGAATGTTCATGGGTGGTGTGTGTGATCGCTTACCATCAGGCGAATCACCAGCCCAGTTGCCCGCTATGACATAAAAAAAATACAATATGGATGAAGCCACTGATAGAATAATAATAATGATACAAAAATTCTCTAAGTAATTAACATTTTTACGGTTTTTGTTATCAACCTCGACTCTGCTAGGGCATGTATAATCACAAAAATACAGGCTATAAAGAAATGGAATATTTATAAAATAGATAAAAATTTGCTTACTTTAATGTAGATAAAACGAACAGGTACTTAAAATTATAAAATATTGACATCTGAAACGCACAATACACATGAAACAACCATATTTTCCATCTAGAAACGACAAGTTTTTCAAAATATATTTAAAGCGTATCAGATGTGATATAACGTTAAATCTATCTGATATATGGCTTACGTGATTAACCCATGAATTTCGGCGCGGAATTGCCGCAGTTTCAAACACTGAAACTTTTCTTTAGGTGATAAACGCTCTCGCAAATTGGCCACATTTATTCGACTCCGCAGAAAACCGTCGCTAATGTGGTCTGGGAGGAATTTCTCTTACAGCGCTTTATATAGCTGCTCTTAATATAGCCACATTCATTCATACAACACCGAACTTACCCGTTGCAAATGAATTGAGTTGAAATTGCACTTTAAAAGCGCTTTATGGTTCAACGCGTGATTATCGGAAAATGTTTCTGCTGAATTATTTTAATTCGCTCAATATTAGTTGTTCCTATGCGTGATTCTGCAATTGAAAATTCAATTAATGCGGTATATAATTAATTGTTTGTTACAACAATAAACACACGAAACCGCCTCTATATTTTACTACCTGCAATTTATACGGACGTTTAAATATTGTTATAATTAATGTTAAAATACCTTATACCTTGTAGGGTAGTATAATTTTATATTGTGGTTTATCTAAAATACAAGCAACAAACGTTGTTGATTCATTCAAAATATGAATCGTAGTCTAAATACGAGTATATATAGGATACGATGATATAAGCGCTAAGCCTGCGGAAAATGATCGAAAAAGTTTCCATCGTGGAGCGAATGCTACTTTATTCAGCAAATGTAGCTAGCTCGTGATTC
The DNA here is from genome assembly GCF_012273895.1 of Zerene cesonia. Lineage (NCBI taxonomy): Eukaryota > Metazoa > Arthropoda > Insecta > Lepidoptera > Pieridae > Zerene > Zerene cesonia. The sequence goes on along the minus strand of NC_052116.1, from coordinate 5,675,975 downwards.
ATTCCTCATTTTAATGCAATCTTTGCTGAAGAAATGAATTATTCATTTCACTAATCTTTACGGAGCATTTCCATTACGTGCTCCTGCAGCAATACCCATCGCGTAGCCTATAAAGAAACCCTTTGCAAATGAAAGGACACGACCTCAATTGACCAGAACAACAATGGTAATAAACATGCGAGCGAACAGTCGACAGAATGTTTCCCTCTGAAAAGTACCCAAGAGAGGTTCCAATAAATTGGCGATCACAACCCTAGCGGGTAATGAAAAATCCTATCGACTATCGAATTTATCTTTACGTCGCTTCACGCTATAATAACTCACATCGACACCGCTGCAGAAATTTGCAATTTTTCCTCGTGCAAAATTTATTCCTAGTAAAATTTCGACAGACCGCTTCTGTCTTTCTCGCCGAAAGTCACGTTCCATGAAGATGGCGGTAACCGGTAACTGAACGGTTGTCGAGTGCGAGCTACACGGAAATAACATTTTAACTGCTATTTAAAACTAGAATTTAATCTGGAAATATCGCTGTAGTTTCCTTTCTTCTTTCCGAATATCACTAGTTAAGAGTTCACTCGATACTCTTGTGAAGTATGGTTCATTTCGATGTAATTTTATCATAGATTAATTTAAAATCAAGTTTCAAGTAAGTACTATTGAAAATTGGTTATAATGCTCTGTAAGCTTTATCTAATAAAAGTATTCATAAACGTCACCTTTGAAATAATGTGACCTTTCTTTTCAGAGAAGCCGTGGAAAAGACGCTGTAAAATATTTCATTTAGAACATTATAAGTAACAAGGTATATTAATAAATAGATGCTGAGAAAGTTAAAACTCAAAAGTTAAAGTCTAAACTAAATGTAAAAATTAAACGGAACAGAAAGAAATGTTGGATCATTAATCGGTACACGTTTCGGAGGAGTATGGTAACTAGCATTGTGACACGGAGAATTTTACATATAAAGGGAATTTTACATAAAAAGTTCTTATTCATAAGTCATGAATTCATTCATATTTAATAGGAATTTGACATGTTCAAATGAACATATAAAACGCTAGCTAATCTCAACATAAACAAGCTCTAACACGATCATGAATACATACAGGTCGGATAATTGGTGCCTAATTGAAATTTTAGTTACAGTATAACCCTGGTGTAAACTGTCTTTGATGACCACGTCACATAGTATTCCGCCATCTGTGTGCAGATTGCCTCAGGGATATTCCATCACTGACATTTGCAGCCGGTAATATCAATCTATGTTACATTAGAAAAAGACCTTCAGAACTGTCCATCAAAATCAATTTCACTTACTGATTATTATTTTACAGTGTCTTTTATTTTATTATTTTTTTTTTTTTTGAATGTGAGTCTTTAATGTTTCATTTTGTTTAAACCATTATTGAAAAGATCATTAGTTGTCCTTTAATAAAAAAAAACTAAATTTCCCGCAAACGTAACGTGGAAGTCATTAAATTTTCCACAAATATTCCCTAAAAAAATATCATTCCTAATACATTTCATTTTGGTAACAAAATTCCAGTTATAGCTCACATCTATCACACAAATATTTGTAGAGGAGCAAAATTCTACGAACGAATTTAAACTATCAAAGTGCGATCGTATTGTATTCTACGAGATAGAATCAAACGTCGATTCTTAGAAGTCAATAATCAAGAAATCAAGTGGCGTAATTGCCACAGAAAGTTGAGAACGGAGTGAACGTGTCGGCGAAGGACAGACACTAATCACGAAACTTATTGGATTTCTTGCTTGCTAGAAAAACACTTCTAAGCGCTTGGGGCGATTGAAAAATTACTTTCAAGTGTAAAAGCCATTTAAAGCACTCTTTATCCCAGTATCTAAAGTTGAAATCGCTGTATGTTAATTGAATTTCAATGGTTTAACTTATTCTATAAAACAAACAAGTTGAGTATCAAGATGTAAAAATAGCAAAACTACTTTAATGGATGTTTCAATGTCAAATTACAGTAATATTATTATAAAAAACTTGTATTATTAATGAAACAACACCATATAATTTAATAAGCATATCTTTAAAGGCTACTAATTGCTGACACCTTGGTTTGGTTTCAATATGCAGAATAGTTGCAATGTACAATGTAAGTAAGTATAAATCAGAATCTCTTCATCACAACACTCCTAATTGTTACAAAATCATCACAAAGTTATATTATGTATGCATTAGTCGCTATTCAATGCCACGACGTTACAATTCAAATTCAGACTTTAATAAAAAGCTGTGTTATCCAAAGTTATTTATTTTATTCCAGCTTAAACATAATCACACATAACCTATGTTAGTAACTTTAATAAAAAAAAAATTATAAAAACCATTTATTGAAAAAATTTTATATCACATAAAACATGTACCCCAGACTCCTAATATAGCTTTAGCTGTGTTTCAGGAGTCTGTCTTCCCGATACAGTACATAAATGTTCTATTTAAGATACAATAAATATAATTGCTGCTACATACATATGAAATTTAAATTCTATAATTTAATATAAATTTATGATATTTAACAATTAACAATTTAAATAATTTACATTTTATCAATAAGTAGTTTATCATTAATTAAACTACTTTTAATCTATGAGTTTTGAAGTAGTGTATGTAGATTGTATGTGTAGAGTGTGTTTGTGTGAATTAATGTATTAAAGTTATATACATCCAGTAAAACCAATAAGTGTGTTTTACAAGTTAACTACAGAAGAGTTCATCGTCGCTCATTTCATGACTAGCAGGATATTGAGTATAGCAAGTTTAGCCTCAACAAAACAGTTTGATGTAGTTCGTGCAAGTTAGACAAGCGAAGGCTCCTCATATTTATGACAACTTCGTCTGTTGAATACAAACATAAAGTTCTAAACTAGCTAAACCCTTTGGGAAAACTCGCATCGAAACGGAAATCCCTACAATTTGGCGGAATTGAATGGATCTGTTTTAATTTTAATGCCTTAAGTACGTAAAGTTTTAGTAGCGGTTTATTTCCCAACTGCTTATCTGATTAGATAGGTCTGAATCATATGACAACATTAATACAAGCAATTTAATAAAAAAAAATTAAATCGCCCAAAACAATTTTGCGTCCCACCTTGGAATTGAAATTTACTATGAGATGTAAATACTACTTTTTATATAATCAATTAATACAGTCAACAGATTATATAGTTTTGAAAATATAATTAATAGGTAATTTTATAGCGGTATTTTTTTTACTGTATTATAACTAGAACGAATAACAAACCCAATTAATTCAAATTACAAACGAAATAAAAATTGGTTCATCTGTTCGGTAGCGACGATATCACAAAAAGACACGTCGTTTTTGCGTCAGGGTTTAAAAATTCACATCACATGTTCAAAATAATTACAAGTTTATATATTTAAACATTGAATCAACACTGAGTTTTCTAGCGTCTTTCAATTGCATTTTGAGATCCACATCAATTTTAGTTGTGTGTTCAATGATGTTTTGTCTCTCGTTATCTGAGAGGTCGGCGTAACGATTTGGCTGCACCTTTTGCGCATCTTGAGAATTGATTTCGTTTATTTTCCGCAACGTTCGCATGAAGTTATTGTATCTTTCGTAATATTCATCTTCGTTATAATTCTTTTCGTATTTTTTTACATAGTCCTTAAATAACTTCGGGCCGTCGCGTAGGTTATAAATCAAAGTTGGTTCATCAGCACAATTTATACATATGAAGTACATTGAACACAGTATTATAATCTTCATTCTTGAGCGATTATTTTCAAGGATTGCGGTTTCTGTTACAGCAATGTTTATCATACTGTGAATAATTACGCATGAAATTTTAATTAAGCGCCTGAAGTGTACTTTAAATATATGATAGCAATTATATGGTGACATGACAAACGAAATGAGGTTTCTTTAAATTTTGCAAACTCCACCTTTTTGTACATAGTGAATAGTTTTAGTTCTTTGTTTTTATTTAATGAGGTCATCAGTATGTTTAACTCAATGTTTAATGTTCCTCAATAATTAGCTATCTAATTAATGTTTTAAATAAATAAACAAGGTTTAGTCAGATAAGTGGTTACGTGAACAAATCTCAAAAAAGAAACTAAATACCCACATATAAGTGTAGATAGATTTTCTTGATTAGTTTGTATCGAATTTTGAATGTTTTATAATTAATGATAGTTTTTGAAGAATACATCGATCATAAGGCAGATTTCAAACTCGCGTCATAATTACTTTGAGCATCTGAAGTTTCAACTGGTTACTGATCCAAATTAACTTAATAATAAAAACAAATAATACAGAGATTTAAACTTTCCACCAAAAGGGTTTCAATAAGAGCATTTTTGAAAGGACACAATGAAAGCTTAGCAGGATAGCTTCTCATATAATTGGGATAATATTTCTCAGAGCGGGTCGACCCTTTCCTTGTCACAAGACACTTGACCATTGTGTAGCCATGACACTCGTACGATCTTTGTTTTCAACACACAAAATTGTTTTGATTCTTTAGGGGATAATATTTTAAATATTTTCGTATTGTGCTATGGGAATTTATATGTTGACCTCCTCCTTTTTTGAAGTCGGTTGAAAATATATTTTTAATAAAAGTATAATATATGCATGCATGTCTATCATTGAATCAGCGTCTATTTCTATTTCATTTGTGATAAAATATATTTTTTAGGAATAAACAAATAACTTTAAATGAAATCCACATCAAATACAAAATATACACAGCATTATACAATTTTAAAACTGCAAATTATTCACAAATAATTTGATTTGAATTATTCTGCACAAGCATTTTACATAATAAATACTTAAGTGCATTACACCACGATTTATTCAATATTTAACGATCGCTACTTTCAATAATTTTTACATAAATATAACGACTACAACTACAGTAATTTTCAACGACTTAAAAAAGGAGCTAGGTTCCCAATTCAACAGTATTTTTTGTTTTTGTTATATCAGAACTTTCGACTGTGTGAATCCATGTTGATGATACTTTCATTACTTGAAAGCTAATGGAAGGACCATTTGGCCCCAGTTTAATTTAGTCTATTTCTGATAGATTGAATGTGATAAAGATTTTTTTTTTTAAATAATTATTGTTTCACACTATAAGACTTTTGTGATTTTATTGCTTCTACCTAGAAAAGGATATTCGATTTCTGTAACTGAAAATTCGTTTTTTATCAAAGTATGTATCTCAGTATACATATTCTTAAATATAAAACGTTAATTCTCACATGTGAAGGACAGGAAAAGTTATCTGAATCACAGCTATAACCATTCCAACAGGAAACTTTTATCTTCAACGAAAAGGGAAGCAAAATGCGCAGAACATACTTCGAGCCGTCTAAAGAACACAGAAATACTTCTACCGAGCGTATTCCATACTCACCGGAGTGTTTACGAGGATGTATTTATATCAATTTATTTACTGCGCATCTACAGTTCGGGGCGGTACAATACGCGAAGCCTGACAACGTAAGAGTTGCACGCCAATGTCTTTATTGTCGTAAAGTGAATCGTTTTGCAAACTTTCTTTTGTTTGCTTTCATTGCGTTTCTTAGTACTATGTTTGTATTGATTTTGGCACAGGGCTCGATTTACTGAAAATATACTAATTTAAAGATAGGATATTAAACAGTCATACTTAGATATACATGCGATGTATTAAATGAATAGGGATTTTAATACATCCGAAAATATGTTCAAAGATTTATCCTTATTTTCGAGCTTCTTTACGGGAGTAAGTAGTACAAAAAATGTCATAAGATGATAAGACAACTCCACAGGGTATCTTTATTATTTGATTATAAATTTTAGAAACTCAAATAAACTTTTAACACAGCAATTTCGCCTCTGTTAATTATTTAAATACAACCCGTTCATTGTTAAAACAATGATCAATAAATCAAGCCGCGAATCGACGGCGCAACTTTATTTAACTTCACCCCCAATTGTTAATAACTTTACAAAATATGTAACAAGTGCTCCCAAAGCTTCTAGAAGAGTTCTGATTTATTACAATTGTCTTACAAATTCCATTGTATTGGAGTTTTCACAAAACAATATCGTCTAACTGGCAATAATATTATGTTTCCTATTGTATTGAGCAAAGATTACAGCTCCGCAAATGGACGTTTATTGAGACTACCTAAAATTTTCTTTCTTATCTTAAATGTCTATTCACTTCGATTATATTGGACTTAGATAACACTGACAATACGAAATGGGACTCTTAGATAAAATCTTTCCCTCTGAAGTAATGAAATTTATTTTTGGTATAATTGATGATGACAGACAGAGGCTATTTAAACATAAAGAACTTTTCTTTATTAATATCAGCATCAATATTTAGAAGCGTTAGTTTAAATTAAAGTAAAAGCGGAGAGGATTTATAACAAATTCAGAAACCTTGAAGGAAAATTTAATGTTATACCAAGCTAAGGGGTTGTTTTTTTTTTGTTTCAACGCGCTAATCTTAGAATGATTTCAAAAGATACATTCTTTCACCAGTGGATATGTACTGTAAATAATATTTTTAACAAATAATGATGAATTAGTCACATACCTATTAATAACTATTAAACGGTAAATATCATGGTAGGTAATTAAGACAACTGTACCAAAACTCACGATATAAATTAAATTGAAAAGTATTAAAAATTTAAGAGTGAATTATAGTATATTATGAAAAATAATTAAGTAAAGTAGACTTGAGACCGGGACTGCTAAAGTCCGTTTTATAAAATTTCCCTTAACTCCAGTGGCGTCGATTTAGCGGTTTTTTTACGACCGCTGTCTTATCAGGTGGCATTTACGATAGCAGTGTCTCTGCATCCAGTAATCGAGCCAAAGCGAACTTTACTAGGGATAAAATGAGGTTTAATAGGCGGGCCTTTACTATCAGTCGGTCTTTTGATGTTATAAGTCTCAACACCGCTGGATAAGATTGCCGCTATCCCTAAATAAAAGCTTGAAAATACTTATCTTTATGTCGCAATGAGGTTAACCTGTCCACCCCATACTTAGCGTTGGCCAATAGCATTCATAAAAACTCATTGATCTGATAATTAAAATTGTACTTGAGAAATATTATTGTATTTATTAGTTTAAGAAGTATTCAAGTGAAGTTGATTCATTTAGTACCTCGTTAGAACATATCACAAAATCTGCAAAAAACATGAAATCTGCTAAACATTATTTTATCCATCTTTTAAGCGAGATATGTACCTATATACATTATTGTTATATGAATATAAAAATAGTTACATTATTTTATCATTAAATATGTCTACTGCTAAAATTGCAGTGACATGACGAAAACTTTAAATCATCAGTACCTCTCCCTTAATATTTAAAAGAATTCACTCAAAATATTTGAATCCCAAATCCAGTACGAAGTAAAAAATACGCTCAAACAATGTCGCCATTAGCTCTGAGCTCTCAGCTAGATGGAGAGAATAAATGTAAAAACTACCTCTTCAGCTGTTACTGCAGTAATTTCAAAAGATTTTTCAACAAAATCCTTAAATACCAGCCCAACATATTTTTTCCTCTAGCATCGCTCTGAGTATTAAGTAGCAGGAACATTATCACCACAATGTCGGCTCATTAACTCGCAAGTAACCGCTCTTTTTGATAAATTCGCCTTTTGGATAGATATGCGAGGACTGGAGATTATACAGTAAGTAATTTGTGGAGTCGCATAATTGCTTTTTTCATGCGTCGCTGGTTCGGATGCGTATGGATTCAGACGAGAGCTAAAACATAATATAGATGGAAATGTATGGAGGTCTCTATGTGTTTACTGTAGGTATGTGTGCTAAGCTGTATAATTGTAATTTATATATAACTTTCTACCCGATTCGCCCTCGTAGTCTAAGATAAAATGGACATTCCGGTGTTTCCCCACATAGATCCCTATTCTAGTGGAATTGTGAGTATAATTTTTTTTTCGGATCTTAATCTGCAAACATTTTCCTCTAAACGGGTCAAATGCGTTTGACACGACGAAAAGACAGACTGCACAGTACCTACCTATACTTAGTAAGATGTAACAGATATACAATATTTTCAAATTTATAATATTAGTAGGGATTAAATATTATTTATTATTGATGTTTTTTTTTGTATTTAAATGAGACAACTTTACTTATATAGATTAATGAATAATGCTCTATGTGTATTTAAATACTTAATTTTTTAATACACGCACAAAAAAAACATTATAATTTAAACATGTAATGAAAACCTTTGTGCATTTTTATCACAGTAACAAACCAAAGTATTTAATTTCAGCAATAACGAACAAAAGCTCAATATTCATAAAATTCAGCAACTTACCAATAAATAGCCAAAAACATAGGCTCTGAACAGTCGCATAGAAAAAGATAATGGTGATAGATGTGAGGCGCAAAGGTGTCCCCGATAACAGCTACGGTTGAACCTGATGAATTCTCGCAGAGGATTAGCCCTTACAATATGAGCACAATTTCACAAACGCCGAGGGTCCGCGGGTGACAAATATCGTCGTGAACGTCGCACAATTTATTCGAGCTGGCCCGTCTCTTACTAACGTACTAAGTACATTTTCTAATATAAATGGTAATGTGGCGATTTTTTAGAGACTTACCTCGACACTAAGTTGCTCAGAACTCCGCAATTTGATATCAAATAAGCTTATTTTTGTAAAAAATGTGACATTTTAACACAAACTAACTTACTTGAGGTACTTGGGAAGTGGTAGCAATAAAATAAATAAACACGCGTCATAAATGCATATATATTATGCCATTTCTATTATTTTAATATCTAAAGCTTTTATTTATAGTAAATAATGAATTTTTAATTGGAGTGTGTTTATGGTGTAATAAAGGTACAACGTGTTTATAAAATCAATTAAGAACCAATCAGTCAAAATATAAAACCCGAAAAGTTGCCATACTAAAATAACACAAGAATCCACTTACTGGCACTCCCGCGAGTACCAACTGCAAAATTACGTTTAAAAATCATTATTCCGCACCAAAAAACCGAACGTGTTCTGATCGGAGATATTCAATAATTGCCTACTCAAACATGCCTCTTATTATTTCTGTTTACCAATTTTTCCGTGTCTGCAACGAATATTCATAGGGACATTGGGAAATTGTTGAACGCGACGCGGTTCACACTCAATAAAAAGGAAAATAAGCGTAATAAGCTTGATGGAACGTGGGCGCTGTTGGGGCCCCGGGGGATGCCTCGGGTGCTGATCTAATTTGCTGATGTGCCTACTCCCTTACGAATGAAAACACGGAATCATTATCGATCGGACGCTCCGGCAAAAACATAATTGGTCCATACGATTCCATAATTAAAACAAAGGCGAAGATGGAGACGACATGTTAATTAAGTACAGTAATCAATTAACTTCCAATTAGAAGCTCATCACCGCAAGCGAAATTAGCTTTATAATTGGAAAGGTAATTAATAAAGCCTCGCTCTCTTTTATCGAGTTTACTGGTCACAGGTTCGTAAATAATTCACAAATGAGGACTTTGTTAGATTATTAATGATTTTTTTTTTTGATGAATCGTTGTGGCTTACATAACATACAGTATGTTTGATCTATTTTAAAAGAGGGAATTTCAAGATAAAACATCATGTAAAAATAACACAATTATTAAAATTAACCTTTCCCTTGTTGCAGTTGTAAATCGAGGACTCATTACAAAGCCTCTTGTCTGTCGATATCGTCAAAAATTTCATACAATACAAACACGTATTCCACGCGTTCAGTAACAAAACAATGAAATAAAATAAGCGTTAGTATGAAAAACGAAGATGGGCCGGAATGATGTAGCGGCTGCCATTTGAGTTGCTCGCATGATAAATATTTCCACTGATCTTGTTTACATTGACATCGTAATCCGATGTACGTAACGCGTATGCTTATACGCCTCTGTGAGCAGATGCGAATACATCGCAAAAATGAAAGCTGGAATCAAAATCCTCTTATCACCCAGAAACATAAAGCTTTCAACTGAAACTTAATAACTACAGGTCATCCGTGTCTTTATAATTTTATATATTTAATTTATTCCTCCGTTTCGAATTAATTAAACATAAGTAAAGTATAAATTGATTGATTATTTTTCCTTACCGTTCTTATGATGCAATAATGTAGAATTAATTATTAAACCAAAGCTCGGAAGTAATTCTTATATTTTTCCCTAAATCTCAAACAAGAAAATATATTGAAACTGATAAAAGACTTTAGTTAATGTTAATAATGTTGATTATGTCCATTATACATTTTTAAGTATATAATAAAGACGATAGTGATAACGCAGACGAATGATATAAAAGGAAAATGGTTCCAAAAATAATCTTTCTTAAAGATTCATCGTGGTAGTAAGATCTTAATTGAGTTAATATGATTAAGATATAGGTATTTTCGAGTGAAGCATCTTTACAGAACCGAAAACATCAATATTGATTCGATTCACATCCAATTCCATAATAATAATCGTAGTAGGCTTATAAAAATATTGCGCCTACATTCCATCACACCGCGGGAATCGAGACGCAATTTGTTCCCCGATTTCCTGATCATTGAGACGAAATGTGTATAATTCACTGTCAATCACTTATTCAATTGATTCGAATTATGATACTGTTGAGACTATCAAATTTACCCTTAACAATAATGTAATGTGGTATGAGATTTCATAATTGCAAGGACACCACAATTTATTTTAAACACGGCTTTCCGATGAATAAGCATTTTGAAAATTTAACGCGTTATTACCTGACATTTAAAGTATATTTAAATATAAATCTGTGTGTTTAATGATTTATTTTTTTTTATATATTGATACATGATAATCTTTTTAATGTTGTAGAAACTAAAAAAAAACATTGAACCTTAAACTACGTAATACTAGACGCTCGTCCCGGCTCCGGCTGGATATCAAGTTTCCTGTTTTATCACAAGGAACATTTAATAAAGTATAAGTCAGCTTATACCCAGTAGTTTCATTGTGATAGACAGACAAACATCCAAACAAACAAATTATCACATTCAAAATTTAATCTCTCTTTTCCATATTTATCGACTCTTTTCGAAATGACGTATTATATTACTAAAAATTTCAAATACTTACATCCACTATTATAAATATGGATTGTATATAAAACTATTCATTCAATACACCTACTTAATAGTAGATAGTTTGCATACAATCATCATAATATATTTTCATGTACTTACTTTTTTTTAAAAGGGAAGCGAATGTGTATTTTATATTGACTGTATTATTCAAAATATTTTTGCTTTTCGATAAATTATTGTCAGCAATAAATTAGCATTTATTGGGTCTGAAGCTAAAACTCTAAATATTCGCGTAGTAAATGAAGTAAAGGAGGGAGAAAAATTCTTTCGTAACTTCATTAACACGGACCAAGTTTACATTTAACAACTTTTCTTCTTTGAACATTAATATGAATGAAATATTTGAAAAACGCCAACATTTTAAAGTATTAAATTTCAAAGTTACTAGTAACTTACTCGCTTACGCAAACTTGTTAGCTTTTTCCCTACTGTTAAAATATTTTAAGTTGTGTTTCGCATGCATACGTCAGTAGTCTTTTGGTGAGTAAATTTCGATGATGGAATTTATTACTATTACATAATCAGTGAAAATAGACATTTGAAAAAACGAAAAATGTTGGAGAGACCTGTCTTGAAAGGGTATTATGGGACAAAATATCAGTTTTATCATTACCTAAACATAATAGTTTTATCATACGAGTATAGCTAAGAGAAAAATTTTAGGTCTTAAAATATCAACAAAAAGGTCCACCTGTTTTTTTAACACATCGAGGCCCCTTATGTATTCATTTTAAACCACTTCCTTGTTTATTTTATTATATAAGGAAGTGGTTCAAATTAAATTGAGCAATATGATATTAATATTACTCCGAAAATTTACAAAAAGTATCCCAGTCTTTTTCTTATCTTTAATAATTCAACCATCAATAGATCGATGGTTTTGACACTATTTCTAATAGTGATCTTAATAAGGTCTGTATCAAAATTATGTAGGTAACGTAGATAACACAAAAAAACTTCAGTAAATTTTAAAACACGTCTTGCTTATTGCTTTTAAATAAACTGAACTGGATGAAACGTGAAAATTACCTTTTGTTCTTACTTGAGCAAATAGAGGCTCGTGATCTTTGAACAGAATTTGTTATGAGACGAAAAAGGAATAAAACTGTTTTCGTAGGATAGACGTATGCTCACGAAAGTTCCACAAAACTAATTTAAAGTTGGTTGGCGTTTTATCTAATTTACTCACTACGTTTTCTCTGAGACGCACCAGATTTATTAACTACGTTTGTAATCAATTCGTATAATATTGATAAGATGTTGTTATCTGCTAAATAATTTTTACTCATTTTTGCATTTCAAAGCCTGTGCAGAAAAAAAAGTAACCCTTAAGTATGTGTAAATTTTTATTGCCTTTTTTTTCGGATTCACATTAATAAAAAAAAGGTTTGGAACTATATTAAAAATACCCAACAGTTAAGAAATGATAACGAAGAATATGCTTTGGACTTTCCAAAGTAGGCCAGTATCCAGGCCACACAAGTAAGTCAGCTGGTTTTAAGATAGTGGTTAAGACACAGAATCGAATTCTTTTACTTGCGTTAAAAACATACTTACAAAGCAGCCAGATGAATGAAATTCATAAAATTATAACACCCAAGGAGTAAAACGGGACCCTATCAATAATTCGCGGTCCATTTCTTTGTCTGTCTGTCCGTCCGTCTGTCATAATGCTGTATATTATGAACCGTGATAGTTAGCCGTTTGAATTTTTAGACATGATGTATATCTCCAGCTGCTATCACAACAAATAGTAAAAACGGTTGGCACGAAACTTATGAACTCGCAATTCCAAATCGCACTTTACCAATTTTTGGACTATTTTGCGTTTTAATTTTTTATATTATGTAAGAATACGTAATACTACAGAAGATAAATATATTTCTTTGTTGATATTTATCTGGTTTTCACGTCGATACTAATTACCTTATCTATTTTAGTTAAATCGTACAGTTGAGGTTTAAGAATAATCTTAACCAAAACCACAAATATCTCGTATGATTTACAAATCATAATGAAAATTATTTTTTTTAAATATTAGACATAGGTAGTGAATTACATCTTACCATAATGAATTATTCAAAAAGGGCTAAAGTATCTGAATCCTCAAACTTTTGGTCATAAGAGACGTGTCTCTAGAGGTTTATAGTGAAATGTACCAAAGAACTAGTGAAGGTTGGATTAAAACTTAGCTCAAAACTCGAAACTTTATCTAATTTCACAAACAATGCTTAGAATTTTTAGGGACACGAATGTAAATACAACAAAGACAATTTAAAAGCTAACAAATTAGTTATTTTGATCTACGTAACTAGCATAGAATAATTTCCCTATGAAGTCAAGTAAAATTTTTCATGAAAATAATAAAAGTTTCCTTAAAGGAAATGATATCAATTTGCAAACCGTCACCGGGTAATACAAAAAAGTTGTCACAAAGGGAACCAATACTTTTTATACACTTAAATGTAAGAGAAGTGATTAAGGTTCACGTTCAGAATCTATTTAATGTCCCCTTTTTCCTTATCAGAGGCGTAGTCAGGACCCACGTCTGAACTTTGGGAATGTTTAATATGATGGAACTCCGCACTGATTTCACTTGACCTGTTTGAATAATCCACGAGTTAATGTTGTTTTAGGACTAATGAGCTCTTTAAATTTTTGTCACGATGCTCCGTCATTGATACGCTCGTTAAATGTGTAAGTGAGGTTTACGCTGATGCTTGTTTACAGGGATTTAGTAGAAGAGGTTAAAATCGACTGATTCTTATACTCTAGCTGTAAAGCGGTTTTATGTGAAAATCTGTAACTATTATAGTGGAAGAAATTTATTCAATGTGCATTTTTAGAAAAAAGACAGGAGAATTTTTAAATGTGCCGCATTAGCTTATTTTAACAATATTTACTCATTATGAACGTTGCGTATTGAAAAATAAAAATGGACAGATTAAATAACAGGTGAAATTTTACTAGTGTGGATTGATTTTGATAGTCTATGTAATTCAACTTGCTATCTATTATATGATGTGTATATATAATATATAATATAAATTATTGCCACATATGATATGAAAAATGTGTATTGAAAATTCTTTAATTGTAATTGAAAACAGTAAAATTTGTACAAAAATAAAAAAAACAACCTTATAATATTGCAATGCAACTAAATATTATTTAAACACATCATTAATATCGTTCAAAATGTTTAATATTTAAATATAACCTTAATTTTTACCTCGTTGAAATTTAGGCATCCTACTGAAATCCATAAGGTTCTATTATTATCTATTAGCTATACATTATCACAATTATTCCAGATAGACGGAGAGTTCTTCTCTCCGTTCCTTCCACAGACGTAAATACAACAATAAATTTGTATTAATTATTCACTTGCTTGCTAACTCTTGTTAACGTTTGAAACGAACAAAAAGCTATTCTATCATCATGTGTAACTAGATGCAACTGAAACACAATTTAAAAAGTTTGCACGATAACAAGATGATTATGCAGCGAGCTGCTACGTCTAAGCTTTGTAATTAAACTTCAAGCGTTTAACTCATTATGAATGGCGGTTCCAAAACAACTTCAGATTGATTACTGCTATCATATTGCGAGATATATTGTGAGCTTATTTACCACTAGATAGTATTAAATAAAAATTTAGGGTGTCAGCAATTAATAGTAGGGACTTTGGTAGGGAGATGGGTTTTTGTTTAAATTAGTTTATTAAATATGTAACAAAAAATTATGTTGATAATTCTGAAATATTTTGGCATATCAAACATTTTTGTAAGAATCCCGTGGTTGTATGCAAGATAATATAATCGTATATTTTATTAAAATTACATGACGTAAAGGAATGCAATATATTTTAGGATGGCCAGGTTTAAGGTCCAAGGTCATATTTGTGGATTTTACTCAAATTATATATGTTTACATTCATAAAACGAAATGTACTCGTACAGCATCAAAAAGGTGGTAAAACGTCAATAGATAGAAGTACTTTTTGCACTACTCTACTGCCAAATTATATATAAAAATATTTAATAGGTATTTAAAGAAGGTTCCAAAATAATTCAGTCAAGTTCATAATCTGATTAGCACACTCTATCGTGACACAGCAAAATGGCATTATAGTGATTTACTAAGCCACAATGGTCGTCATAAATATTGGCGGGATTTTGCGTACTCTCACTCACTAAATCAAACATTTCCTATTGACATTGGCCGCCTGTTTGAACTATGACAACGCTTTCAATATTGTTAAATCGTTTGATCACTATTCACTTTATCGTTGTTGGTCTAACCATTAAATTTGGTAAACATTATTACGTTTTAGACGAAATTGTTATCATGTTTGTTGAATACCTTTTCTATGTGGCTTCTCTAAAAATCTCCACTTATAGTATTACATAGAATATAATAAAAATATATGTCACTTTATACTTAATACATAAACAGAACTAAAACAAGTAACAGTACTGCCTTTAATTGCTCTTAAGTATCACTATTTTGCTTATGTCATTAACAAACTCTGTATTTTACGAGATTGTAATTATATAGATGGATTCCGTCCGGCCATTAGTAGATTCCACTCCAAGCAAGCGCAAATTACATACAATTTGTGAAACTTTCATGTGACTGAAAGTTTTGAACATTTGATATTTCTGTGGTACCTCCTCGCATTTAATGTTGTGAAATATTGTGACGGTGAGAAAGTAAGCGAAATTGCAGCGATGCTAATAATGTCTGTTTCAGTATTAAATTAAACATTTAACATTGACATTCAATAACAAATGAGAAGTGAAAAGGAGCTATTTTAAACAAGAATTGAGTATCTATTAAAATTTATAGCGAAAATTTAGATTTAAACTCGCAGTTCCCAAAGGCATCATCCATGAAACAATGATACATCGGGATATTTTATCAGTGTCCCAGAAATTCATAAAAGTCAAGGCCTATCGGTTTTATTATTTTTTATAGTTTTTATATTCCAAAAAGTATTAAAAAGACATCGAGCACCTTTTTGTTACGCACTGAAATATACAGTTTTTTACTTTATTTAATACAGTTTTGTTAATACGAAACATTCAATACTATTTCATTCTTATTGTCAAAGTGACACTGTTATTTATATTATCTTTAACGTATAAATTCAATGACATTTCATTCTAAGCTGCAAGTTTATATCGAAATATATTTGTCTTATGTTAAATCCAGAGCAATAATATTGAAGTTTCGCAGTTTCACCCTTGGATAAGATCGTTCAATCCATTATTCGTCGCCGCCATATCTCGAATAGCCTCAATAGGATTAGTCCCATTCGCCCATTAGATACTGCTTTACTGTTCTTTTGTTTTATGATCGTATTTTTCCGATAATGTATTGAAAGTGGCCACAGAAATGTAGCTGTTTATTTTTCTGATAGTTTTCGAATATGTTGCTTCCTTTTTCGTATTTGACAAAGAAGACGTGAATTTTTTCTTGGTGACTAGCTTTCCGCGGAAAGCTAATGTTAGCTTATAGCAAAGGAAAAAATATAGTAAGGGGTTTTATCCGCATAGTTCCGGTTACCTTGAAATTTCAAAACTAGACTTTATAAAAGGAGTTTTGGTAATTGTTTTTTCTCGTTGTGAAATCATGGTTTGCTAGTACACTATTATGGCTCTTAAGCCATCATATTGTTAAAAGTCATGAAATTGTGAAAACAACAACTTGGGAATAATGTTAATATACAGGAAAACCTTCAATCCAGTTTACTATCCATATAATTTGTTTTAATAAAGAAAAGTTAATAAGTAATAAAATAAGCAACGCGGTTCGAGATGGAACATAAAAGTATCTCGCTTACACTCAATAAAAGTTGCAGTATAAGACAGTTAATATTCCCGTAGTTTTCTGTTATGTAGCGGAACGTTATAATGAAAATATAACAACAAAAGCACAATAAACGAATGAAACTTTCTCTAAATGTACTCATAACAACTTTCAAATGAAATAGTTTGCGGTCGTTAGCACTCGTGTTTTTGACATCGGGAGAGCAAATGTGTTCCATAGTATGGCAGGCCATGCCGCAGACTGTGAATTATTTCGCTACGTTTAGACAATAAATTACAAACGCGTTACATATATTTTATATCACAAGCTATACAGGTCGATGTTATCTTGCTATTAAATTTATGGAAACGAGTTTGTTGTATATTGAGCTTAGGTATAAGAGAGCCAATCAAAAATGTTGTGAAATATGGGCCGAAGTATTTCAAAATCTGTATTCCTATCGTATGTTAAACGTGCAAGTACAACGAAAATAGGACGCAGTTTATAGAGAACTTATTTTCATATCACTTCGTAGAATTAATGAAAATATTTCAAACATAATATATTTTATATTCATAAAAGAAAAACTTTTTGATCATATGTATTGTATATATTAATTCATTCATAAAACAAGAACGTCGTTAACGGTTTCTTTTTCCATTTAAAATAAATTGATAATGTAATAATAACTGATCATACACGGATTCAATAATGTAATATAAGTACTCGTACATCGCTTACGAAACGGCAATAAAGCTGTTTGAACAGCAAACTCGTGAATAATACGGGATATTGAGATTTGCACCTCGTGATTGACGTGCCGTGCTCAGGCGTAGACACAGGGCTGCATATCTCCTGGACACTGCACCAATCGACTCGATATTCTTCTTTTGTGCCCGAAAATAGCGCTGATCGTGCGATGTCAATGCAGAAAATACTCGCCATGCTTTCAACAAATATGACCTTTTATGAACGAAAAAAACAATTGTAAGGCTTTCTGCAAAATATGATTGTCACAACGTGGGTATTGTATTCACTATTCATATACGGGTTTAATTGATTTTGACGAGCGTTGTTACCAAGTTACTCGATTGTTTCCATGGAAGTTTTAAAACATTAATTGTTTGCTACTGTTGCATGATTTCGGGGATAATGTAAGAAGTCTATGGATATTTATATTTTTATATGCTTCGCTTGTATGTTTATACGTAACCGATATGGTTAGACTCGATTTTCATCTTCCTCCGTACAAATTTCATTGAAACTTCTTTACTTGTTAAGCATCTGTAACAATACAATAATTTGATGAGTTTATCTTATTATCCTTATTACAATCACTAAGATTGTGATGAGGATTTGATTTGATTGAGGAGAAATGATTTGATTACGTATACTCTGTATAAGGTCAATAAAACAGTTTAGTTGATTTTATCATTAAAGTGAGTTATTTATTCTTCATTTTATTAGATAGGTAATTTTAAAAATTAAATAGGTTTGGTTTTCAAATGATTAACGCTTCTAGAATATTAAATTGTGAAATGTAATGACAAATGAATATTTTATAACCATGATAAACTGTAGTTTTTTAATTTGTCCTGTTGTATATTTAGCTAAACTGAATGATAATTTCAATATGACTATATCGTTTCAGATTACAAAATCGACACTGTAAATACAAGGTGTGGTAAGAGAGACATTTTGTGGACGGGTGACAAAGGACCTGCTGCGGTCAGTAGCTTACAGAGAGTGATTCGATTACACGTCGCTCAGAAATCCAAAAATGTTTTGTTCCCAAACTCTACGAACATAGAAAATCTTTGTTCGGCAGATTCAAAATTTCATACCTTGAATATTGTAACGGTAATGGCAAACCAATTTACCAGCGGTTAAATAATATTAAACTATCTCTTCGGAACAGTACAAAGTTGAGAATAAATATATTATGTTGTTATAAGTACTTCGTTAGTTAGATCTATGGAGATAGAATATCAAAGAATATACAATTTTAACAGATATTACTTTACATTTCCAATTTTGAGAATTCATCGATTTATTCTGAGACAAATTTTTTAAAATGAATTGACGGCCAAGAACATTCAAAACAAATTAGTAATAAACCAAAAATATTATTATGTAAACACGAGAGCGTCTTCCACAGAAGCAGATTAATCTTTCTTACCCTAATTCATCGAAACCAAACCAAAATTTGTATTCAAACTTTTCCAATCCATAAATTTTGGGAACGTCACTTCACTTAATGAACGTAATGAAAGAACCTTAAAGCACTTACAAGTACCTTTTTAGAAAAGTAAAATAAGATTTATTGAACAAAAGGAGCAGTGATAGGCGTATCGATATTCCGGTTTCATGGACGTCTTTTCTCTCTTGAATATTTAATCATTGAAATGTTCGTCAGACCATTCGCTTTGGAGTGTTTAAAATTTTATGTTATTCTTATTAGATCGCTACTAAAAAGTATCTTCCTCTTTTCATAATGAGCACTTATGATTCTTCTGTTTATTTTTTAATAATTGCCTATTCGAATAACTTTTAAAATCCGTATAAACGTTGATATCACTATATACTTTGTACTATAGTATATTCAATACAAAGGTTGTTAAAAACGTAGGCTTAGTTATTTATCTTATATCTTTATATGTATTTTTCAGTTGATTAAATCCCATAATATCAAATTCGTTGAAACATTATTTACATTGTCTCCATGACACGTGTCAGGTTAACAATAAGCCTGCTTATTTTCCTTGTTTTGCAGATAAAGGCCAGATCAGAAACAGCGCGCTGGTAATTTTTCCGTTCTGATCCTTCGCGGAGAAAATCATCTAGAGACGATCGCGTGTGTACACGCCCTTTTTATAACCCCGGTGAATTATGACATAAAATATTTATCTGCTTCTGGGGATATGTAACGCGTCTGCTCCTTTTTAGATGATAATACAGTAAATCGCTTTTTTATTAGACGACAAAGTAAATTGAGAATTTGCGGGGGATTTCTCTATCATGCCAGGATAAACTGATATTTACCGCTAGCTAGCTGAATATTACCGTGTGTGAAGTAAAAGTAGAATGCGACTTGGTCCATTTTGTGTGAGAAACGAAATTATGCTAATATATAGTGTTATCTGTTTTATTTAAATTTATAAATAATAGTGATGACTATATATATACCGAAAGCAACTGCATTGTTATTTTTTAACATCAACACAGTATTAAATCAAACTTTTACAAAATAAGCAAAATGAAATGGGGATTAGAGCTGGAAGCTGAAATCATTAACAAAGGTGACGATGGTTGTAAATAATTTATAAAGCTGAATAATTAATAATCATACTTAATAAGCATTAATTTTCGAGCTAAAAACACTTAGTTAACGGTCTGATACTTTAAAACATTTTGGTTTGGCAGATAGAAAACAAGGAGATTATGCTAAAAGTTTTCATTAAGGGATCATCTGGATTGCTGCTAAAACTAACGTTCAATTCGCTAATAAAACCACACGATTTGAGGGCAGATATTATTATTTATATAATCCTTTAGTCGAATAGTCAATGACAATACCATGCGTTTATGTCTGTAAACTGCGTTAACGTAAATAATATATTAATTATATATATTTATATAATAACAAGTAATTAAAAAGTTGAAATTTAACCTTTTACCTCAAACTCCGAAATGAAACAAGATTAAATAAATCCAATATGTAGGTTTAAAATAGGTTGCGTAGATCCTGAGATTACCAAGTCACAAACTCACAAAATCAAAAACTTTACTTCTTATATCATTACGCTTTTCTATACAATTTTGTATTTTACATATTCATATAAAATCAATAATTTTCTGCTTCAGTCTACTTTAGTCATGGTTAAGTGTTTTATCCGTCTGTATTTTTTTCAGGCAGCCTGGAAGAGTTCGCTGATGAGCGAGACGGCATGTTGCACTGTATCAATCCATCTCTTTTAACCTAGTAATTACCATACGGGTTCCATATAGATTATACTTTATGAGTATGCATATTAGTATACTATTTATACTTTTCAATTTGCGTCTCATCTTTTCAATTTATGTCGTTCTGAAGCAAATCATTTAATCATCATGTTTATTGGTCTATAAACTCACCACGAAGGTGCAAGTCTTAGTGATAATTACTAGTTACTGACCATCTAGTCTATAAGCCGCTTAAGGCTTCATTAGTGAGTTACCAACTCAACCCTAGCTTACCTTACAATATGTAATAAACCTACCTTGCTTCAAATTCCTTAAAGCGTAACCCAGGATTAAGTGCTAATAACGTAGAATTTGAGATCCAGTTATAATAATTGTTTGTTACACATTCCAATAACGTTGAATTTAATATCTAGTCCTGATATTGTATGTATATTGTACCCGCATAAGTCTAATCCCGAATATTCTGTATCCCAAATATACCTACTTTTCTTGCTTATAAAAATAGAATTTTGTTGATAGCGATTTGTACCCTGACATTAATTTAAACAAGTCATAACGTCGTTGCTTAAACGTATATTGTGTGTTTCTTCACAAATAATATTCATTCACGTCTATTCCTCATATAAAAAGTCTATCAAACCATATGTTTTGTTCAACCATTAAATAAATTACGACTCATCACGAGCATTTGTCACGGAGCCGTAATTTGTGCGAGCGCGTGGTTTTCTTCATATTCATTCGAGGGAAGCCACGACAGCAATTTGTCAAAAATTTCACTCTTACGCCTACGCTTCCTTTATAGGGGGTAACATTAAATATTGTGCAAAAATAAAAAATCTCTTGGTGCAATGGTGCTCCATAAACCATATGAATAAATATAAATGCTTCATTTGCAGTTTTTTCATATGAAATACGAATTAAAAATCCTATGGCAGGCCTTAAAGATCGGTCATAGCCCATGAAAATCGGAGTCGACCGACTGGACTGCAAAGATTGTTTTTATATTAATATTCAAAACATTCATCTTTGCATGTATGATTGGCAATTTATCATACAAAATATTGTATTGCGTTGACTAGGATATTAATATTATATACCAAAATACTATGTCAACTAAAACCAAAACACTGTCACAGACAAGGAATGAATATATCAAAAGTATAAAAAATATGTATCTAAAATACGACAATATAATAAGACGCGTCAAATATAAATGAAATAAATTAAGGTAAAATTTATAGCAATAATACCAAGGCATTAATAATTTACCTAACCGGCACAGTTCTATTAACAGATAGCAGCTTAATAAATCTTTAACAACCGAAATATTCAGTCAACACGGCGGATATTAAAATAATTTATATAATAACACTAAGCCAATTTGTCCTTTACTTCGCTAATAATAATTGTAACAAGGGAATTAGTCGCGCCCGACATTTTCAAAGTAAACAGCGGTGACGAACGACTGTCAGAGTGCCAGCAACTTGTAAAATTATATTGCATTAAACAACTCGCGAACAATTTCACAAAGTTCCTCGCAAAATATCTTCCTGAGATATTTCCCGTGAATGTTCCTGTACCCGTTCGGCTATAAAAGTTTTCGGAACTAACTGAGTGTTAACCTCTTTACCTCTATTTTCTTAGCCTTGAAGCTCTATTTCCACTATTACGGAAAATAATTAGCCTTGTTAAAATTGTTTGTTCCGCAAAAGTAAAACTGGGATTGTAAATTTACTGCTTATAGTTATGAATAAGTGAAGAATAAATTTGTTTTTTTTTAGTTTCTTATGTCTCACTAGCTTCTTTAATTGGAAACCAAAACTATTGTTCGCTGATTTAACAATGGTTCGTTACAAATTGTTGTATTTATTCGAACTTTACGAATACATGCGATGTTAGATTGATTGATGGTTATAGAAAAATTTATATGTATAAATTGTTCAACAATTACTACTTAGCTATAAGAAATCTTTAATTATTAATCCTTACCATAATATTATGAATGCAAAAGTTAATTTTTTGTTAATTCTTTCTGTCACGTCGCAACAGAGCGATTTTATAATATGATTTTTAAATGTGATATGGTTCGAAAATTCCACGCGGACGTAACCGTGAATATAATACATATTTCTACATCTGACATTTATGTCCTAAAACAAAGGAAGTAATATTTGTTTGATATTAAGAAAAGCAATGTTACAGCAGGGACTAAGAGGTTATTACAATAGTTGTATGCACATACAATAACCACGGTTCTCGGCTGTCGAGATTGTAATACTATATACAACAAGGCGCAAAGTTGAGACGAAAATGTTATCATATCAGAAAAGTTCGCAAAGTTCGTGCGCCCCAAGCGTTTACAACTGAAGTACTTGAATGTCATTTTGACAGAGTTCTATTTTCCGCGAACTGCACTATGGATGTAGATACTTATCATATAAAAACGATGAAACTTTTGCAAAGTAAGGAGTGGATGTTTTTGCCGTAGCGGCACGGAAACAGGCTTTTATGGTGCACTTTTATGGAGGGGTAAAATGAATGGGATTTGCCTGGCAACAATTTTCTTAAATGGTTTTTATGATATGAAATACAACGATCGAAATACTTTAATAATCCGAAAAATGTAACTCAGATAATAATATTATGATATAATATTATAACCACTTTTTCTAAACCTTGACTGAAGATAGCGATTATATACCCAGATACTGAATTGATGGGCAATGTTTTTTACTATGCATTCTACAATACTACCTTTAAACATATTACAGGTCAGCAAAATGTCATACGGAAACATTATACAGCTATCAGTTTGTTAGTTAGTGCCAATTTAAATGGAATTGAAAATTAGATATTTAATTTTTAGTTTTATAGCATTGAAATGCTTTATAAATGAGAAATTTTGAAAGAATAGAAAAAAAAATTAAATTTAACAAAGGCCGCGTTCCATCGATACAATATTGTAATCATTGAAATAATGTTTCGTATTGGTTGTGATGGTTCTTAATCATCTCAATAGATGGCGTG
Organism: Zerene cesonia; assembly: GCF_012273895.1. NCBI lineage: Eukaryota > Metazoa > Arthropoda > Insecta > Lepidoptera > Pieridae > Zerene > Zerene cesonia. The sequence continues at coordinate 5,651,978 of NC_052116.1, read as the reverse complement.
GGGTGCCCCTTAGGCACATGAAACCGAAAGAGTAGAAGAAATTTGATTACTGTGGCAGGATCACGGGTGGCCGAGAGGCTAGGCGTTGCTACGGTTAGGCAAGATACGCAGGTTCGAATCCTGCCTCGTGATCAAATTTTTTCTATTCTTTCAAAATTTCTCAATTAGATATTTGCTATTTCTCGCATCTTTGAACTCACTTATTATTATAGTCGATTTTTATATCAGTATATTTTATTTGTATGCTTAATCACTATACAGTACTAGGTAGCTTTTCTCTTAGAGTCATGAAAATATAGATCTGCAATTTTTTATAAATGTAAATAGAAACACATTAAATGAGCGACTTCCCTATATTAAGAGCTATTCAATTGATAGATACGACGTCAATTATAAAACAACAAAAGAAGTCTAACTTAGCCAAATAACAAAACTTTACAAGACTACAGAGAAATATCTTGTTTCAATTTCCTTTACCAACTCTAATAGACCAAAGCAATAGTTTCTATAGAAAAATCTGAAATAAAAGCGTCGAGAAATATTGTTCGATAAAATTCCATCGACGAGATCTTAAACATTTAATGAGAAGTTGTTCAATTCTGTTAAACAATATAACTGGACTAATTGTGCTCTCAAGGGGAAACTAGCTGGGGGAAATAAAAGCCAAGATAAATTGGATACCAAGTTTCTGTAAAATTTGGTAAAATAAATAGATAAGATTATAACTAGCAAAATTTTCCTTGTTTATTAAAAATGAAAATTATAATAAATATGTAATTAATTGTTACACAAATGAGAATACAAATATACCTAATACTCCTTAAGTACTTTCTAAATAGTAACGACATGGAAAAATATGTACGTTTGCATAATAAATCAATCCATTTCCATTACTTTCTCAGATATATTATATTCTAATGATTTTGAAATGGAAACCTAATTTATTGAAAATATTTAGAATCTAGACAAAAGACGGCTTGCAAATATGTGCGATACATGAATAAAGTAAATAAATTAATATTAACCTAAACTCTAATACATCAAGTACTTAATTCGTCAAGATCCCCACAAATCTCCTATTCAGCTGTTACCTTACAGATTTCCTATTCAGCGACGTATCGCTACAATGTAGAAATTTGTTCTCCAACTTTCTTTGTTTGTTGGGAGTATTTTCGTATATCTTCAATAACATTGTCAGATACTTTCCCCGGAGGATTTGGGGTATGATGACAACAATACTCAATAAAAATATATCGTTTTCTCTATCAAATATCGATACGCGTGTCTTCGCAAATACTGAGGCTTGACGGATGTTATTTTAATATCCTATAGAAAACCTTTATGAAGTTATTGTACCTTTTACTAGAGGAATTGATCCAAAAATATCGTATTCCTTGCAGACTGTTTTTCTTATTCAATTAACAGGAAAAAAACAATTTTATCACACTGTATGTACTTGAGCAAACATCTTACATATTATATTATCTACATCGTGTGTACATACATAATTAGCCATTTATCGGAGCAAGAACGAAAATAATTGGAAGTGACTACATGTCTAACATATATAAAATAAAATAGACTTATTGAACTTTAAGTTCTCTATAATGAAGATTTTTACGATAACAGCATCTTTGTTCTTTTCTTACGCAGTTTTTCGTGTAAAGGGAATCAAGCGGTTTATTAAAGTATCTACGTGGGGGCGTGCCTCACAAAATTCTGCCTGATTATGCACAAAATTTTGTACAACAAAAACGTACCGACGCGAAATTGACCGACAAATCCTTAACAAAATCCGGATGCCTGACAAGAATACGCATTCAGGGACACTCGGATCCCTTACCCCTTTTCTTTGTTATGTAAATGTCTGTGTCTGATAAAAGTTTGCCAACAAATATTTCCAAATACAGATCCATTAGAAAATGAGGAACATTTGCTCGGAATGAAATAAGATCTCAACGATCAAGCCAATTTTTTGCGTATAAAGTTATACAAACAATTCATAACCATATTTTACTGAAAGCTCTTTGTGTTTCTTTGTATTAAAATTACAGATGTGATATTTTAAAACTGATCTTTTCTACAAATGATTTTGATGGTTCATCTTTAATTAATACATGAAAAAACAGGACAATTCCAAAACGATCTTCGTTATATTAAGTAAAGCGTGAAGGTACGTAAGGGTATGTAAATAAACATATCATATAATGGCACTATCAGAGTTCGCGTGGGAGGCAATAAGCGGTGTTCCCGTCTAATTTGCGATATTTTTCATTGATGGGCCGATTGAATACTACAATTTTTTACCTTTCTGAATTAGAGTGCTATTCAACACATAAATATTTTTTAATTAGAACTATCTAGTAGTTACTGAGATGATCGCATTTAATCAGTTTTCTATTAAAACAACAGTCAGTATAAATAGAAAATTTAATACCCACTCCAAACAGAATATTAAATAAATAATGTTATCCAAAAAAAAAGTTTGGTGTAGTGAGGAATGAAGCCACTGTGTTGTATAGGTTCTAAATTTATTTTGCGAAAACTTTTTAAGAATTCCAAAAAGCTATTAGATCATGAATATCATCATACCACTAAATAAATTGCTCTTAATATATTTCACGAAGTCAGCCTAACGCTGGCCCCGTAACCTTATCACGCTGTCCCAAATTAGCGCCAGGCTAATTCGATTGATCTAATTGGCGTACACTATATTTTTGGCAGTCGGGCGTTTTTGTCAACAGTCACGTTTCGGTAGCTTAATCATGAATGACGCGTTTACGTATTCAAGAGAGTTCCTAGCCGCTAACGAGAAGACGCGATAAGTTTACGAACGTCGACTTCGGAATTCCCAAAGGCACCTCCCTTGATTATCTGGGATTTCAGATTAACATATTAGAAGTGTTCTGTCTTGTATTGTGGGTTACACGGCTGTTTAAATTATCATTTAGTCACAAATTATCCTTTTAATGTGATGTATCAATTTTAACAATTACCTTGAGGTAGATAGTTTTGGAATACATTTAATAGTCTTCATAGTTGATTTCTAATTTTTTAACTTACGTATTTTTTTTTTTATGTTACAGTCGGCAATGGAGCTGGTGGGACGCCTGATGGTAAGCGCTACCACCGCCCATGAACATTTGTAGAGGCGTAAAGTCGATTACAGAACTTACGCCTCTACAAATGGATCGCCGACTTTAAATTGAGAAGGGATTAAAAGGATTGGCGAGAGGAATAAAGGAAAGGACTGAGAAGGGGAAGAAAAAGGATATGGGCCTCCGGCTCCCCCACTCACTTAACGAAACACAGCAGAATGCTATTTCACGCCGGTCTTCTGTGGGGGTGTGGTACTTCCCCGGTGCGAGCTGGCCCAATTCGTGCCGAAGCGTGCTCGACTACCGCATACTACTAGGTATACTACGTTTAAAAATATAATGATTGACAGTTCCAGTAGGTACCTTATTTCTTCTGATATAACATATTTCTATAGCCATTTAAATCACTGTCAACCATTACAACAACTTTTGATAAGCATCAGCCCTATCTATTGGTTATACAATTTTATTGTGAATTTACCGAGCTGCTCGCTTTTGAAGCAAATAAAGTGGAAAGAAAGAAAATAATAATTCAAATATACCCCTAGTGTATCGTTATATTGTGATCTGTCTTGTTATCAATCAGTTGATTGACAGGTGTCTCATATAAGCGAAAATTTTCGTTTAAATCGTAGACGCTGTATTTTCAAAAGCTTAGTTCGGTGCTCGAAGACAAATGTAATTGAGTAAATTAAAGCAAGTTGTGACGCACATACAGTTACATGAGATAAATAATGTTATCAAGCAATTTGTACGATATTGGCGCTACGTGAGGTACATTTCAGGACTTTTCGCATTGATGTAATTTGTCTACCTTCTATTAAAGATAAAATAAAGTTTGACTATATGGAACGATGGGACTTTCTTTTCTTTTTACTACTTTATGTTTTTCTTCTGATATTCTTTCTTTAATGCTGTTAAGGAAATAAATTTGATTTTAGGGTTGAATTATTTAATCATCATAGTGTTTGTAGCAACCAATTGTCACATTTCAGATACAATACCAGTGCGAAATAATTAGGCAAGTTTAACCATCTGTTGACTGACATTTTCTATCCTATCTCAAAGCATTCAATAGTGTGTTATTTAGTTTTAACGATAATGGGGAAATTTTTGGTAAATATTAAAACTATGTTGTGACGATTCAAAAGTACCTCTAAAAGTATTCTAATTGAATAATTAGATGTTTGAGAATGTGTTTGAGTTTTATGCCATTTGACCAGCGACATACAATTATTTTAAGTCTTTTTGTGCACCTAATTATATCCGAAATACAATAGTTCCTAAACTAATGCTATAGTACTAATGGTTCATTTGTTTTTTCATAAAGAGAGTCTTAAAACAGCTTTAAAGAGCTTTAAAGAGACACACACACTTTGAAATGTAATGTGCGATGTATCTCCATGGTAATATTATTAAGATATGTTTACATTATACTAGACGCTCGTCCGGGCTCGACCCGGATATCAAGATTCCTGTTTTATCCCAAAGGACCATTTAATCGGGATAACAAGTATCCTATCACCTAACCTCGTACCACTTCATACAACCTCATACCACCATACCACCTCAGTTCATACCCTGTCTGTATACTAAATTACATCGAAATCCGTTTAAACTAATTGATAGACAAACATCTAATTAAAAAAACTTTCATATTTATAAAATACATTAATACATTACGTAATATTAGTGTGATTTGTTGATTTTTTCTCTTCAAACCAACTCTCCGAAAATATAATTGTTCTGCTCGTCAAAACCATTAGTTAAACAACTTCTTATAATGAAATGGATGAAATTATGTCGTTAAGCTGACACTAAAAGTAATTTAATTGAAGAATATAAAGTAAATATCGTTAAATGTAAATTGTCTCTGAATGAAGAATTTGAGAGACGTGTTTGAACTATTATTTCCTTCTACTGAGGCCAAGTTCAAGTTTAAAACATATTTGGTTCTTGTACGCAGGCAGACTTTTATGAACCGGGTCGAATATTCCCAATAACCTCTAATGTAGTCTGCTCTCTCGATATGTACTATTGCAAATACAGTTTAGCGCCATAAGAGCATTCGATCTCTTGAACGGTCTTGGATTTAGAATGAGGCACAAAACTTTGAGAGGCGTATCATTGGCATCCCGGAGCGTGGTAAACGAGCCCGAAAATTGCTAGCAATTTATTCGGTTCAAGGGTACCCGGAATAAAGAGACGAACGCGTTTGTCACTCAGTATATTATTTATCGACGGACGTTGCGGTATTGAACGAAATAAAACTACCGTATCACGCATTGGGCCCGTTTTCTCAAATGGAAATTGTATTCGAGTTGCGTAAATTATATGAGCTAAGGCCTGAAGCAGGTTTATTGAATAGAGAGTGCATAGTATGATAACGAATAGATCCACTAAACACAGTTATTTCTGTTTGTATGAGCTGTATTCTGTACTTCGTTCTACACTCGTAGGACACCGTTGAATATCTTCCTTCATTTGAATAAAATCAGATAATGAAAGGTATTTATTTATTATAATTATTATTAGATGAAAGATAACTATTTAATACATATATTGTGTAAGAGAGAAAGACTATCGATCCCTTAAAATTATTGAGTTTATAGACATTTTCAATTTAAACACGTAGGTAGGTAGGTACCTTACTTAAGCCATTCCTACATTTTTTCCTTTCAAGGTCTTGAAAGCAGTTGTAAGTGTTGGTTATTTCTAATAGTATCTTAAGTGGGCACAGCGGGAAGCCCTCAGAGCAATTGAAATTATAATGCCCTTTATATAAAAATAAACTTAGTACTTGTTAAAGGTAAGAATTTCTAGATTCAATTTCCAGAAATTGTTATTCATTGATCCTATTAGTTGATGAAGATACTTGAAATATTTAATTTGTTAGTACTCAAATTCAAACTAAATGGACTTCCCCAGAGTTTGTGTGGTAAGTCAATATTGCAAATTTAATAAAGGCGAAATTATGTATTAGCTTCAGCCCGCGGCTTTGCTCGCTTTGTACCACGAAAAGTAGCTCACAACTTATCTATACTAAAGCTGAAGAGTTTGTTTGTTTGAACGCACTAATCTCAGGAACTACTGGTCCGATTTGAAAAATTCATCAGTGTTAGATAGCCCAATTATTGAGGAAGGCCATAGACTATATATGTACCACAGAAGAACATCTAGCTTTAGATAATTGATGTTAATGTTTTCCTTTTCACAAATTCACGAGGTGAAGATAAAAGATATTTCATTTCACAATAAAATGATGATGTTTTGTATGAACATTGAACGAATTATCAACAGTTTCTCATTGAGGTAAGTATTAAACAAATTAAAACGAGAATGAATGAAGACAACCCAGGATAAATGGATAACCTAGTTTAAGAGCAACTACCCGAGTTTCTTGTCGGGTTTTCTTTGTGGAAAATGTCATCCGAAACGGCGGTATCTAATTGTTGTATAATCTAACGATTTGAAAGTGTTCTTGGAATACGGCTTGTTGAATGAAAAGTGTCTGAGGTATGAGTTTTTAACCCAAATTTTTCTGATATTATATTATATTTCGTCATTGAAAGTATTACTATTGCTGTATGAATTTGGTGCAGTTAAAAGGTTAAGGAAATGTAAATTCTTAGTTGACACTAAAATACAATAATCACAAAAAATCTGCTATGTTTATATAATTCAAGAAAATATTATCAAAAGAGAAAATTTTATTTCATTGAATTTACAATTCATATATTCTAATACAGTTACTTTAATCATATATAACTTTATGCATTCATTAATATACTTTTATTAGCGGTTCGAAACGAAAATCCACAGTCTTATCTAGTTATCTCGTTTCAGTCCAGCCGAGTTGTGACTAATTTATGACAAATGTCACAAGGGAGTTGAACATTTACATAAAACTTTTACCTTTATAGATGCGGTCACGTTTGTTTGGCAAACTAACGCTATAAAACTGTACATTGTGCTTTGTACAATCTAAGTAACTATTTTAGAAACCAACCATTCCTAGATGGAGTTTAAAATGAATGTTTGAGTCTGGACTTCTTCAAAGAGTTATCTTTTCTGTCCGTATTATACAATGAAATAAAAAGGGTAAATCAATAAAACAATATGTATATATTATTGTGTATGTGTTTATACTTTAAATAAAATAAATACAACGACGTGTTTTATTCGATGAGTTCGGGGGAGCTGGAAGCCCATATGGGCCTGGATGGGTTGGGATGGGTAGGGTAAAGGATATTCCTTTTCCAGTACTTTCCTTTATTCCTCTCGTCAGTTCCTTCCTAATCTCTTTCCAATTTGAAGTCAGCAATCCATTTGAAGAGGCGTAAGATCTGCAATCGACCTTACACCTCTTCAAATGCCATCGCCGACTATGACATAAAAAAAAACAATGGTGAAAGATGTTTGGTAATTTGCTCTTGTAGTGCCAGAAAAAAACAACTATTCATATTTATACCTGTTTTTAGAAAAGATAAGAGGATTATACTTAACAAATAAAATAGGTAAATATTAATAATTCAATAAACACAGGAATTCTGAAATTCATGAAATCATATCATTTTACGCTCCATTTTGAATTAATAGATAAAGGCCGAAACATAATAATTAATTTAGATACGCTTTTGACTGTTAAATATACTATCATTAAATTCTTGTTATCCTGTCCAAATGTTCACGGCAAAGTTTGAAGGTAGCTTAAAAGGAGTTATCTGAAGCTTATCATTGGCCTTAAAGAAAACATCTAAAGCAATGTTTTTGCCGCCTGTAGATACCCATTTCAGGTATTTTGTTGACAGATAAGAGCAAGCCAAGTTGGGCCACGCCGCAATGTAATTCCAAGGCTTTGCGCACTACGTGCCTACAGTTGAAAGCTGATAAACCTTTGTTTTCTTATCTCGCGTTGCCACTGGGTCGTCGTCACTCCCAGGCGCTGAAATTAAAAATGTCTCTTTTGTTATTTATGAAGATATAGCTTTATCGAGCTTTGCGATCTTTAATGGCTTACAGATCAAATACAAATTTACGAGAACTGAGCGTAGATTTAATATTAAGTACACAGCATTTCACGCAATTGAAGCATTTATTACATTTTTCAACTAGAACAATAACTTTGATGTTCAAAATAGTCAGTTAGATAATCATTCCTTCGATTTAAAATGTTTATAGTAAGCCATTAAATATCCATTTTTGAAAATGAACAACAGCAAAGGTCAATGAAAAAAACGCGGAAATCAATCGCATAACATAGTCAAGTATCTAAATGAAGTTTATTCAACCGTTAATATACAATTTTTTATGTTATTATATTCAATTCATGATACATTTATTGTAGGATATAAGAAGTGATTGAAAAGGTATATAATCTGCAACAGTTGCTATGTGTTCACGAACAAACCTAATAATAATCTCAATTTTAATGTTTTGTATAACAAATCAAAATTATATTTACGTCACCACAAACTTGTTTCTCGAGGCCAAGCTATGAATTCAATGTAACATATTTAACAGACGCATCTCAAACTTCTTATCAATAACGTCGCGCTTTTACAAAAATGAAACATTTTATAAAAATTACCTTTACGGTGACGTTACTCTTCTCTGCTATCAGTTGTTTGGAGTATAAAGAAGAAGAGGAAGAAGATATATACGTTGATGATGCCGATCAAAGCAAGTTTCTAAAGGACTTTTCATACGAAGAAGATGATGTTAAACCTGTAGTTTATGACTTAAGGAAAGCACCTCAGCTATTCGAGAAATTCGTCAAAGATTTCAATAAAGAATACGAAAATGAAGAGGACTACAAAAAGCATTACAAAAACTTCGTATCAAATCTAAGATTTATCAATAACGTCAATTCAGAGGGTCGATCTTCTTCAGTGGATATCAATTTATTTTCGGATTTGGGTGACGACGAAATTTCCAAGCTCTGATATGGATACATTGATGGTACGTACATTTATTATTACTTACTATTTACTTAAGTATTTAGAAATTCTTTAAAAAAACTTTATATTTACTTATATTATATGGGATTATTGTTTTTTAAATTTATATAACGCGCACATCCGTTTTGTTATGGTATTATTTAATGAAACACATATTATAATTCATTATAAATATAATGCCACAACAGTTTGATACGAACATTTATTGGACCTATAAATATTTAAGTACTTAAGCGGTGTTGAGCGTCGATTCCACTAGCGTCAAAGTCTTAAGACGTAAATCTTGACATTATAATGGAAGAGCTTTTTATGCGCCCGTTAACGCGCATAAACATCAATATTAATGTTCTGTTAAAGGGCCCATTCGACGCTTCTCGCCTCTGTTATCGCTATTCATATTTATACTTTGATACTATGGATAAGAGCCACTATTTGAGCGCAGTGCGAGTGATTTCTGCGATGCTTTTAGGCCGCTTCGATGTGGTTTTGGTATGCGGGTCAAGATTCGGGAACACAAAATTCAAACGTAATAAATGATATGCTTTCAAACTGCCTAGACTAATGAAACATACACGAAATGATAAATATTTTGCTATAATTGCGTAGAGGACATACCTAATTACCATTTTAAGATGGTTTAAAATAGTATTTGAAGCAATTAAATTAGAAGACTGTTAAATATGGAAATCAATTAATAACAATTTCATCTTACTTGTAAGTATTCCTATTGTAAGAAATATTATTCTGAATAAGGATTTCATAAATGGCTTTCGACAACAATGAGAAAACATAATTATGTCTTTTATTATTAGAAATTCAAAACCAATTTAATAACTTTGAAAAGCACGTTGCAAACATTTTAAATATGATTTCTTGAACACAATGGTTCCTACTTAATAAACGGTGTTACTTTAAGAAGCCTTACAAATTAACTTTTGGTTTCATACAATTATATCTTTAGACGCATCTGAGAGGTTTTCTTAAAAACTTTCATGCTTTTGCGAATATAATCATTCTTTGGGGATTGTTATCTAATTTTTTTTATTAATTTTCAATGTTAATTAGAAAATGGCATGAAGTGGTTTAAATATGTGCTTTTGTTAAATAATATGTGATTTTATTAACATTCAATATTTATGTATCTACAAAAATTAAATGAAAAAAAATTAATATGACTCTTATGGACCATATAGTCTACATGAGCACAAAGCGTATTTTATGATGTATGTAATACACACCTTGAGTATAATATGATAAAAAACAACAGTATATAATCAAAAATGTATGATATACCTACTCGTATCATAGTGTATTGAAAAGGTTAGGCTATAAATTTGATAGAAAAAATTGGAACTAAACTATTTTTCATTATTAAAAACCCGGCTATTATTCTTATTTTTATCTAAAAAAAAACATTTCTAAAGCATTTTAACGCTATAAAACTAAAAATTAAATTGAATTGTGATTTATTGTTTTAGTACCTACAATCAATAGATTTTTTGTAAATCCTGTATTCTTATTACTTACAAAGCCGAGAACGTTGATAGCAGAAATGTGTGCGTGCGTCATTCTAGTTTTTGTGATCCCCATAACATATTATTATGATGCGATATTATAATTCATAATTGCTATTAAGCCAATCTATTTATAGCTAGCAATAGCTTCACTCCTATTTTTTTTACAACATATAATTAATATTCAATAGATCCGGGATGGTTATAGAAAGATAATCAGTCACGGTTTCCCTAGCATAGTTCCCATTCCTATGGGGTTATAAAAACTATTCCTCGTTCGTTTTCGGATCACAAACTGTGCTTGTACCAAATTTCATCCAAATCAGTTGAGTGGCTTAGGCATGAAAGAGAGACACACAGACGGAGTACCTTTCGCATATTAGTAGCATTTATTTAAATTGTAAAGAAATATTTTTATAAATAAAGATGATTACATCCATAATATAATGTATAATAAATGCATTCCCTATCCAAAATCTATTAATTTATTCAAATGGTTATTGAAATTATTATTATTATGAATTGAATAGTTGTAGGATACAAACAAGTTTGTAGGTATGGTATTTTATAATATTGCTAATAAAAATTTAGTGTCCATATTATAAACTATAAAATAGATTTTCAAGGTTAAAAATGACATAGGTGACTACCTAAATAAGACTTAATATATGTAGATCCAAATAAATATATTCAAAGGTCAGTTCTATTCGAAAGTTATCCTTCCTAATAATATAAATGCGAAAGTGAGTCTGTGTGTCTTCTTATTTGTTAATTTGTGTTTCATTTAGGACGTTATGAAGCCTTTTATAAAATCACTAGCTGAACCCGGCAAACGCTGTTCTGCCTTACTCTTATCATTTAGGGGTATGAAAAATAGATGTTGGCCGATTCTCATAGACACCGGATAAGCACAAAAAATTTCATCAAAATCGGTCAAGCCGTTGCGGAGGAGTATGGTAACGAAAACTGTGACTCGAGAATTTTCTCGAAATAGTTAAGGCTATGGAGAGACAAGGCTAGTTACTGTCTTTATACATCGGTAGAACATTTCCGTTCTACGAGAATCCCTTCCACTACGCGGGCAAGCGGGAGGAAAATTAGTTTCAATATAAGAACACAATTTTAAAGCTAACGACAGAATTTATTTAGCATTTCCCGATAATTTTCGCACAATATCACAGAAAATACGATAAAAGGCCACATAGTCGAAGTCTAACCGTTAAATAAATCTTATTAATAATCTGGTTAAGGAATTTTGCAGGGAACGCTCACGCGTTGTCGGGTTGGGTCAGCATAAGGCGGCATAATGAATTAAATTAGGTCTCCTGATAACCTCTCCTCACAATCTCGGTACGGGGATCCTGCAAGGTTTTAGGGTTCACTGAAAGGGATAATGCGTTTTACTGTCACCTATAAAATGCTGCCATTCATTTATCACGCGATTTTCACAAGCCTAATATAGCAGCTTTATTAGCTGCGAATGTTTCACAGTTCAATACGTAAACATTATTCCGTAAAACATTTTTCGTGTATGAAGTACATTGCTCGTGTTAGTGCTCTGTAAATTGAATGTTTGACGCATTATCGTAGTAGGTACACAAAACTTCTCAATTAAAATCTGCTTTAGATAATCGCATGTCAGTGACGAATCCTTTTAAATAACTAGCTTCGTCCCTCGGTTTTACCTGGATAAAGAGTTTTTATTCTAATCCTAATGGTCCCTCGGGAATATCCTATAAAAAAGCTTTTTGCTGATTTATTTATATAGACGTTAGATGCTATACCTATTTTCAGAATGAAATCAAACAAGGAAGCGTTACACACATTTTTTTTTTTATATTTTCTTTATGTATTTATTTATTCTTTATTGTACACAATAAACAATATAAGAGATTTAATTAAAAGACAAATCAAAATATTTGCAGAAAAAATATAAGATTTTTGATCTCTTAATAAGAAACACTGGATCTATTCCTATATACCTCTCTACAATCGTATGTGCAGCCGTTAAGTAAGAAATATTTTCGTTTTGCAGTCCAATCCATGTAATGCCCGTTGCCCGAAGGTAACAGGCGACGTGCTAAACCTTCTTATCTTTGCCATTCTTTAGCCGCTACCGTAATGTTACGATACGTCCACTCAAGATGTCGCGTTAAACGCGCCGGTGGAGGCAAGCTTTTAAAAACCTTTTAACCGATTGTATCCAATATATGATATTTGTGCTAGACAAATATGCGTTGTTCTCATAATATTCTTTTTTTATGATATAGTTACATTGAGTGGTTATTGTGGATCCGATAAACATTAATGTAATATAATATTTTTCTTATAACGTTATATAAATTAGTAGTTACATTGCTATAGTGTGTAACTGGGTCTTAACGAAATTGGTAATCCAATGCGTAATTAAATGGTATCAACTGCAAATCTACAGCAATTAGTTGGCAATTAAAAAGTAGTTTAAACAATTCGTTGTTGATCCTTTAAGTAATTGAATTTAGGCATGTTACTGTTATATGTTACCAAGTTTATGAATTAACAGCTGTTACAAGCGACAATTTATAAAATGGTGATTTGTCCTTTGACCTGAATGTAACATTCAGATTATATTTTTTAAGTTACTGTGAGTTTTATATAACAACTATTATATAAATGAAATTTTATTAGTAAAGTGTATTTTGTATTCAGGTCGTTAGACGTATATCTTAAGTCCTAACGAAACAGCTTTTGGCAGAGATCCTGCTCCTATCTGATTTGGATTTTCCTAAAAACACTTAAATGGTACTTATGACTGAATCAGATAAAATTCTTAGAATGTTAAAGAAATTGACCTATTGCTATACATGTTAACATAAGAAAGAAAACGGGGTGTAGAAAAATTTTTTGTTTCACACATTGCTACTATTTTGAAATCAAGGCAGCTTTATATTATCCATAGCCACCATGACATCAAACATACCCACGCATCTACCATTCATTATTATTGTAAGATATTTAGATTCTGAATCTGTATATTTGTCTTCACATTGTAACTCACCTTTCTCTTTATTTTTTCAGATTTCCCTGTTTCTTTGTACGATATTCGCAAGTTGATAATGTAATGTTTTTTTTTTATAATACTCAATAAATTGTTTTTAAAATACAAAGTGTTTTCATTGTAACCTTCAACCAAGTCGTGGTTGTATGATGAGGTAATGTATGTATATATGTGTAATATAGTAATATCTGTAATGTAATAAATATAACATACGGTTGATTTATTTCTATTTAGTACAAGTTTTCCATGTGATAAGAATTTTTGTCCTCTACGGTTTATACTAGACCATAAGCGGAATCAGACCAAAATGTCAATAAAATAGAGTAAATAAACATACAGTATAAGTTTGTTCGACCGAAAATTGATCCAAACCGGTCCGACAACCTTCTCAGGAAGATCTTCAAAAGGCACGATCGAGCGTGAATTTTGATATATTTGCGTGCAATCAACAGTGAATATGTTTATGCCATACAAATTACATCACGCGTCCTCATGCATTCAAGGTTACCAAAGCCATTAAATCTATTTGAAAATCATTGAAACGTGTGTAATGTGGCTCTTGCTATTCAAATATTATTTAATTGAACAGATTTATAATAAATCTATTGTGTTTATAACAAAGAGCATTTTGTATGATGTGTATTCAGACACACTTTTTTTATTTTATTGCGGTTGTAACTATCATCCATACTAATATTAAAATAGAGTAATTTTAAATATAATAAAATTTATTTGCAAGTACAAATATTAAGTTTACAACAATGCTCTGCCTTCTCAACTTGGTTATTATGTACCTTCCTTTTAAATTCATACACATAATATTTGTTCCGTAATCAATTTTACTGATGATTAAACATTATCATTAAATATATAATGAACGATATATGTATATCTTCCTTAGTATATTTTACTTGGCATCTGAGTGATAAAAACGTTGAGCGTAATATGTAATGAGTGGGCTACGTCACTCAGTGAAGCTGCAGCTTTCTAATGATATAAAACATTCCGAAGGCAGCCCAGTTAATTTAGGTGAAAACTTTACCAACATAAATACAAAAACACAAATGTTTCTCATTTATAATATTAGTTAATATATATTTCAATGTTCATTTCTAATTGATTGATTTTTAGTCATAACGTCGATATCATAATCCATATATTAATAACACATAATTTACATAAATAAAACTTTTTACAGATTGTTTACTCAGTTTCATGCTTCTATAAATGTTACATGTGCATCTGCTGCATTCGTAACTGCCTCGTCGGATTGGTGGTTGCCTCGTGTGACGTCACAACACAATATGTATCTCGTAATAGACGAAAATTATATGTTTATTGCATTTTTCCAGTTTTACAAACCTTCTCATTCTTACCTTTTCATTATTTTTTATCTCAGTAATCACAATAGGATCTCTGATTTGGAATCGTCGAACAGTCCTTAATTTGTATATATAAAATAACCGCATTCACGCTTCAATACAAACTTGAAACTATTAGTTAACTATTATGATCAATCAGCTATTTCAAGCTCTGGGGACAGGTTAAACAGATTGGCTCAAAGCCAACACAACATATTTGGATGATTAGTGCGTATTATATATTAATGTAGGGAAATTAATTAGCTAATAGGTGCTGCATAATCTCAAGGCGTTGTAATCTAGATGCTTGCATTGCACATAATAATATATTACATGGTTAATGCTAGGCGTCTCCTGTACCACCTAGAAGCCTTACTTGAATTGAAGGGGTAAATTATGTAAATATATTATTTTACAGTTTGTTTTTGCAATTTGTTGTACATCCTCGGTAT
>NC_052116.1:5623187-5635556 GCF_012273895.1 Zerene cesonia | reverse complement strand
ATAGAGGTATTCCACTTACCCAGTGTCTCAGATATACAGGTATAAATCAATATCTGTCTCATTTACAGAGGTAATTGATAATCAAAATTTGTACTTACGTACTTGAAATTACGTGTGGAATTTGTGGGTAGAATAAGAATGAGTAAACAAACAATATTATCTCAGTTACAGAGGTTTATGCATATAAAATTTACTCGCTGTCTCAGTTATAGAGGTAACTATGATGATAAATCGAAAGAACAAATCCCAGATATAGAGGTTTACCTCGTCCCACTAACAGAGGTAATTCAGTGCCAAAGTGTTGGGACCTCAGCATAAGTTCCAGTTATGGAGGTTTCTCACTTATCCAGGTCCCACTTAACCAAGTTTCACTGTAGATACCACTACTACTGACTACCATACTGATTCACTAGAAATGCCACCGTTCTGTCAAGGTAAAACCCACAAATTATTTATCAATTATTTGTTTGTGCTAAACGGCAAAGTTTTAATTTTACCCGGCATTAAAAGAACGTTCTAACCCTACAGAGCGTGCTTAAAGCAGAGTTACGCATAGAAAAATAAATTGGTTTTTTCTTGTCTATCGAGTCTATCGAGTGCTAATAGAATCCGCGTTCTGGATTAAACTCCCTGATTTTCTAGAAATTAATTTCGTTGTTCATTCAAGAGCCCGCGTCGGGGCCGATAACGTTGACTGATCGTGGCTCGGACGGGTCGAATTGATGAGCGGAGTACGTGCTGCGCCTCTCGACGCCTTTGTGATAAATCGGAGACTTGTAATCGCTGAACTTACACGGATACCGTAATTTGTTAACGAAAAAGTCAAACCTCGGCCCACAGATGTGCACCATCACTGTCCCTACGTTGTTGCGAAAACCTCATTTCTTTCCAGGACAGGCCTTATTTATGTTTTCGGATACGCTGCGTGCTTGGCATCAGAACAAATAGTGTACACTATATGTAGCTTAAATGTTACTTCTGGTCATTGAAAATATGTGAGTATTTGTGTAAATGTATACGAATAAAAAGACGAAGAAATACTTGTATTCTATTAACCAAGTCAATAAAAATGTGTTTTCAGACAAGTTCATTAGAGCAATATCACAAGCTTCACGTGATGCTATTTAGGTGGTAGGTACTCAAGTTTAAAACCTCACATCGGTTATTAAAAATAGGGCGCCACATCAACCCACAGCAAATTTAATACTGAAATACGAAAATATCGATATAAAGATGAGGATGCGATAAATTTTAAGCCCGAATTTGTTTTTTTTTTTTCTAAAATGAAGATTGAAAGTACAATACTCTACCCTCTTTATTATTTTGACGGCTCGCTAGATAAAAGTGCCGACAAATTGATTGAGATTTTACGTGTTTTCCATCACGTCAAATGATAGATTATCGCCATGGGATGAACGATCATCGCTCGTTTCCACTTCACTGTTTATAGTTCATAAAATTCGATACAGGTATAAAGAATTAATCTCTCTTAGGCCGCTTTCATGCAAATCTTTTTCTTTCTATAGAAACTGCTTTTTATAATTTCATACAAACATAATGGAATTTACTAAATCCTTAAAATAATAGGCCTGCATATTGTAGTTTATAATAACAAAAATAAAAATTAGTAATAATTACAATAAATTGATATCTAACATAATCTAAGTTTCTTATCAATATATCAGTTTACTATAAATAGTAATTTTTACATACCTACACCTTATGTCAACAATGGTGTAGCGCTGTATCCAAACTCATTCTGTTAATAATTTGACATTGTTGTTATAATAACAATAATATAGTATCGCTTTGTATTCCGCAAAGATTAGTACTAAATGGAACCCGCGTCAAATCTAAGTATTTCGTGCGTCAAGCGACAATGTGCTGAGCACAAACAGAGGGTTAATGAAAATCCTCAATCCAATCGTAGCGCATAATTGGGCCGTCCCACCTGTGTCGACGTCACAAAGAGCCCGAACATTGTCTGCTATGGGTTTATTAGCTCGCCGATGTTGCCATTCGAGTTAACAAAGCGACCGCAATGCTATCAGGGCATCGGAGTATCCGTAACTTTATAGACATGTCTTAATGCTGCGTCTACACGTATCACGACAGGCGAACCTTTACAAGATGCTACATACGTTTCTATTTTCAGTAACACGGAATTGATGGGGCCCGTTTGATTTGGTGTGAACGTAGCGTGAGCATCGCTTTTCTATATTTAATTTATTCAACTACTTAGATTATGAGGATGACTACGTAGCAAAAAAAGCCACTTCCCGAATGTCACTAGGTATGCTTGGATCTTTAAACTACGACTCGGTTTTGGATGCGGATCTTTTAACAGGTGAGTAATTTAATTGAAACGTTTATATATCGTGCACTACTGTACCGTAGTAAAGAAATATTTTGCACACGTGCAAAGCCTGGGCAGGTGGCTAGTGGGTAATAACGTGACATATGTAATGACTAACGCTGCCACAGAAAAATTAGCCTTTAAAATTTTAGGCACGCTACACTATATATACAGAATATTAATTATACTTTTGTGTTTACCACATTAATTTTTATTATAATCTTCCTGGTTTTCATATACGAATCAAAATGTATTGATAAATCAATTCATGTTATTGATGCTTTGAATGACTATTACTGATAATAAGGAAACAGCCCATAAATTAGCAACGAAAAATCGTTTTCACGACGTCACCCACGTCAATTACAGAAAAAATTGTTTCAAAATGTTTTAACACTCTAACGCAAATATGAAATATCACTGTAAAAGGAAGCTACCGTTATAACCATTGTCCCTTTCAACCCTTCCAATCATAATTCTCGTCACGAAATCTCATAGTTAACTTTACATACTCCCTTTGAGACGTCCTTGACTCAAAAACAATTATATATACTTGTTTAATCATTGCCAGGCCTCTTTCAAACAACGGCATCGCCCGTTTTTCCGAGTTCTGAGGTATGTATAAGGAAATTGGAACTGTATGACACAAAGGGCTTTAAATTAAATCAAGTGACCCAATGTTCTCTGCAGTGTCACTGTGTAATCTCAAAAGGTTGGCCAAAAAAGGGCTTCGCACTGTATGATTGAATCATAAATTTCCTTATGTAGCATGCGACTCTATATTGGGTAATATATTATGTAACTGTATTTTTATACCATAATATTATTTAAGCTTTTAATGTCATATACAAAAGCAGACCTTAGCAATTATCAAGTACTTACGATATTTAATTATTTATTTATTATAGAGATCAGGTTTTTTCAATTTATCTGCACAATATTCTCATCACCACTGCTCGAAACAGTGGTAGAAAACATCGTGAGGACACCGACATGAATCAAACACTTCATCGATAAGTCTTCCAACCTGCACTTGGCCAGCGGTTTATAGCCTGAACCATAATAGAAGGTCCGTGTTCCTGCAGTGAAACATATTTGGACTGATGGTTCATCATATAAAGACAATTTTTTTTTTTTGATTCACAATGGGGAGATCATCTAACTGAAACACTCGGATTCTTAGAACACTTTGATTTTATAGATGATAGTAATAGTTAAATTAAACATAATTCAATAAAAAACAAAAATAACATAAAAATAATTTATTCTTATCTATATATAATAACATGGTTTAAATTTCAAAATATAGCGTCCCATCGTACGACTAAGCCAAAATATTTCCGGTTTTACATAATGGATGAACTAAACATAGCTTCAGAAGGCAATCACGATGCAATCACATCATGCACTAGAGATTGGCTATTACAAAATGGCTTCCCAAATATAATTCGGAGCGGGCTCCACTAGACTTTATAGCAGGTATTAGTGTAGGACTAAAGGTAATTCAGTGGCTCTGGCCTACGCGAGGGCAGTTCTCTTCATTTAATTAGATTATATTTATCACGGTCGTCTCATTTAGTTAAGTAAAATAAGGAATTAGATTAAATGTTGAACTGTCTGTATCGTTTTATTTGCCAGCTGTAGTACGGATTTCTACAAATCAAAAACAACCAGAAGTATAAAGGGATAGTGAATGACTAACATCTCTCAAGAGCATACCCAAATGTGCCCTGTTACGGAGCTAAAAGGAATTGTGAATAAAAGGGAAACAACTGTGTCTTATAATCTTATACTAGGTACACTATGAAATTAGAATAAATTTTTGTATTGTTTATAAAATAATAAATAAAAGCGTTATATAATACGAAAAGCAACTTTACCCAATTTTATAAAGTTTATGTTAGTGTCTATAAAAACATATTCGATGCGAAGAATATTCCGTGTTCGATAGTCGTAAACGAGATTTTTGTTTTATTACATGGATCTTGTGTTCTGTGGGTGAAGTCGTAATTCAGTAGCTCTTCTGTTTTCTATGTGCAGTTTTTTTAGCATGTCCTGATGACATTCGGCTGAATGGCGCTTCCTTTATAATATCTACGAATAACAGTCAATGTATTTCTGTTTAGTAGTTCTTAAATCTATCTCAAATTAGACTTATAGAATATAGAAAATGTATTTGACTAATATTTTATTATATTATACTATTAAAGAAAATCCTTTCTTTAGATTTAGAGATAGAAACCGATTACTGCCATAGAAGTATTTAAAATCATCCTACATCTTACTACAATCTTGTTATATAGTATCCGCTCAGAAAAAAAACTACATAATATCAATGATAATTGCGAAGAAAATACAAAAGCTTTAACTTTTAATAAGAAATAAGTTTTAATACTGCGCTGCATTGCGCACCAAACAAAATACGAGTATCTATGGTAATACTAATTGCTTAGCTCCCTTCCTTGCAATTTCACAAACATACATTACGCTGTGAACACAAAGTCGAGGTTAATTAATTATTCATGTTTAATTTCAAGGAATCTCCTAGGCGAACGTTGTTTGGCACGTTTTCAAAGTGTAGCTTAACTTATAGAACCAGAAGGTATTGTAAAAACAAATGCATTTTGAATGGTCATTCTCTTAAGCTATATCGTAAAATTCGATTCCCTTGTTTTGGCAACAAATTTGAATTTATATCGTCATAAATTTTTCTGTTGTGTACCGCATGTTGGCGCGAAATCTGCGGGTGGTGAAATATTACTCACGTTGCATCACCAGCTCTGAGGACTTAGACCATGCGGGTTTTGTAAAATATGTACAAGCGGTTTTAAGGGACGAGCTTTAACACTGTAAATTAGAAGAACATAACATGGTTATAATTCATGAAAAAACAAGATTACACGACACATCCCCAAATGTATGTGTTCATAAATATCTTATAGAGATAAACTTTGCAACTAATAATTCGATTGCTAGGTTCCCGCCCGCGGCTTCCGCAGAGCACATTTCATGCTGTCGGGGGATATCAGTTTTTCGTTATAATAGTTCATCCCCTATGAAAGGGATTTATCGCCTTCAAGTTTTTCGACTGACTGAAAGTAATTTGGCCCCTCCTCGTAGACTTAATTCAATAAAATTAATTCAAATTTGAAATAATAGGAAACAGATTTTGAATGTTGATATTAATTAATGCTAATTTATTTACGTTTTATTTATTCATAGTGGGCAACTGAGCTGGTGGTTTGCTTAGGTAAAAGAGATACGGAAAGGATTGACGACTGGAAAGAAGAAATGGACAGGAAAAGGTAGGGAAAAGGGAACAGGCCCTCGACTCCCTCACTCACCGAACGAAATACAGTAGCAAGCTGCTACTTCACGCCGCTCTCCTGTAAAGATTTCTTAAAAGGATATACGTAATCTTGCATATAATATAATAACATTATTTTAACGAAAAACTGTTCAAAAACCCGACAGAGATGGATATTCTGGTTTTTTGCATTTATATAACTATGTATATACTCATACCTTATATTAACTAAATCTTTCAATGGCAAAAATAATCATAAACCTTATAGTGTCTATTGTGACACAATGTATATGCAGGAAATAAATCAACACACCCATTTTGATATTCTGAAAGTATCAAGTGAAATTTCGTATCACAAAAGGTAATATTTCAAATACGCCCAATATTTCAACACTAGTGACTTATTGAGAACCAGGATCTTACACCGATAGAATACATTATAATATTATTCTAACTTCACTACTAGGTACATAACTTTTGGTCCCACGACAATCGCTCTCGTGACCTACGAACAAATATTGGGACGAAACTTCAAGTGCACCACTCTCCTGTGTTTTCTTAACAAGGTAGTTTGTTTGGTTGGGGGAATACTACATTTAGGTGTGGTAATTCCCTACATTCAATTTATTTCTTGTCTCTTTATGACAGGGATAGTAAACGAGCAAAATCAACCTGATTGATTCATTCACTTGACAGTGACAAAGGCCACCTATAATTAATTTGCTAATAACGTTATGAGCCCATTGTACTATTTATTTATACATTTATAATCTGAAGTTTACTCAAACTGATCTTAATAAACACAGGTTTAAATTTGTCAGTTTCGTATTAGAATAAAGGAGCCTATTCATCAATTCATGTTAAGCGGGATAATATACTTAATCGTAATTTATGAAATAGCTGTCATGTTGTAGAATTATTATACCTTCAATAGTCTATCTTGAAAAATTAACATCCCAATAATTTTTTTTTTAGTTTCATGGCATTGAAATGCTTTATAAATGAGAAATTTTGAACGCCTCGTGATCAAAATTTTTCTATTCTTTCAAATTTCTCATCGCAATAATTTGTTTAAAATATTGCCAAGTTGTTGTTGTTGTTGTTGTTCACTACAGGACTCGCTCTGAAAGTCATGAGATCTTGTGTACAGTCGAGCTTTTAATTCTTCACGACTTCTCTGTACAAGGCCTTATTTAAAAACCCCTTAAACTCATGTGAAACATTTGACTCGGCCGTATCGTCGACAAGAACTCCGTTGAGTGGTAGTGCGAAATAGCAAGTAAGATTAAACATTTACGAAACTGTTGTTGCAAATCTATTAATCAATTGCAAAAGCTAATCAAAATGCTTATTTGATATTTGTATTTCAAGATTATTGCCCGTATGATTTATTTTTATGATATTAACATTTTTTAATATCTGATTGAAGTCAAGTCTCAGCTTTCATACAAGCACCCAAAATACACAAAATTTTGAAATATAATAGTAGCAACCCGGAAATCCAGTTCAAAATCAACGTTCAAAATATAAATTTTGATGAACAAATAAATGTAAACACCTTTATCTCTTAAATTTATAAATCCGAACACAATTGAATTTATAAGATTGATTACTCTAACAAGTTACTGAGCGACAAAGAGAAAGAGGGAATATAAAATGAGCAAAAAGGTAATGGACGACTAACTATCATTAAAAGAAGAATGATTATACTGGATATTCCCACGGCGCTGTCGCTAACTTTGTGTTCCGAACATTCGCGATAACCTGCAAAAAGTTCATTTAATTAATTTGTCCAAATCCCTAAACGGAAAACGCTTTTTACAATCCTTTTTTTGCTCGTTAATATTTTTATAACCAATTACGGATTTGTGTTTCAAAGCCCCTAAAAAGTAGGTTTCTATATTGTATTTTATATTTTAAACGTGAGGGGATGCTGAATGTTACATTGTGAGTTTTTTGAAATCGTTTTTGAAAGGTGAGGTCCATATTATATAATGTATGAACACCATTTGATATGCAGGACTTCATTGCATTGCTATGAGAGTAAAATAACGATTTTTCTGTGCAAATATTGCTATCAAGAATATATAATTACTAATACTTTGCTCTCCGACTTTACGAATTACAATTGTAATTTTTCGTGAATATTTTTCCGTATAAAATAATACTATATACGTACATTTGGAGCACAGACAATCTTTGTACGAATTGCAGTTTATATTCTATTTAAGTAGGGTCTTTTAGATTGGAGTATGAGACTTTTTAAGGCAAATGACTTGGCAAGGTTTCCATTGCGATAACATTGTACAAAATTTACATTTAATCAATAAGCCTATATTATTCATCTATATATATAAAATTCTCGTGTCACAGTTTTCGTTGCCATACTCCTCCGAAACGGCTTGACCAATTTTGATGAAATTTTTTGTGCTTATCCGATATCTATGAGAATCGGCCAACATCTATTTCTCATACCCCTAAATGATAAGAGTAAGGCAGAACAGCGTTTGCCGGGTGCAGCTAGTTCATTTGTATAAATAAAGTTATTTTGGATTTTCCGGTCTTTTTACTTCCAACACTAGAGTTTAAAGCTTAGCAACAACGTTGATTTTCGTACTAATGTATTAGCAATCGAAATAATTCTTTTTCATTTTATGTTCATTATAATATGCATATCTTTAATGCTTCGACAAAATATCATCTTAGGGCGTTAGCTGTCAACAAACATTGATTTTGAAAGCATATGCTTCTCTTGAACCTAGTTTATACGATTTACCGATACAATAATTTACGTTCGTATTTCAATAACATATATCTGATACAAATAAATGTAAGATTAAATCCTGAACTGTGTCATTGTTAATGTTTTTATTTATTTATCACTGTCCAATGATGTAATAAGAGTTTGCCTAGGGGTATTGTACTTACTTTACCAGTGTTTTGTGTGCAAACGCACAACAATGCCTTAAAGAACATTCTATTGTTAAATACTTAATTGAAATTCAATTAAACCATCATAACTGCTACTAAACTTCGTAGTGAAAAATATTCCCAACTCCTTTTGTTTAAGATCACCGTGGTTTTATTTAAATTACATTGTTTCATTTTCATTATATCCTATAATTCTAAGAAACCTCGAGGTTCTTATCGTATTCCATAATTTTCATATAGCGTGAAAATTACAACTGCACATTATTCACAAGAAATATTTCAAGGCCATTTAAATGACACATCAAATACTGCAAGGTTACGTATTAACAACGCAATTGCATTATTGTAGTTTTCGTGATATTTATTATCATACCTAATTGCATTAAATAATTAGGTATGATTCGTGTTTGATTTGTGTTTAATCTTTATATTTTTGCTCGATAAACGATTATTATTATTTATTTATTTTATCGATATCTTTATAACTTTATCTCCTAAACTACATAGTAATTCTGTAGACAATTTCGATCCCACAAAACATATTCAGTAGCAAACTGAATCGTGTACCACTATATTACTATAACTTTTTACCATGAAATGAAAAGAAGTTATAAACACACACTTTTTAAAATCCTCTCTAAGATTGGTCTGATGTAATAATGAAGTGTTTTAGTTGTTTTGGCGAAACAATTTTTTTTTAATTTTACGATACAAAATAATAGAAAGGAGTTTTAGAAAATCAATATTGCTGTATAAGATACTAGCTGACCCGACAAAAGCTGTTCTGCCTTACTATTATCATTTAGGGGTATGAAAAATAGATGTTGGCCGATTCTAATAGATACCGGATAAGCACAAAAAATTTCATCAAAATCGGTCAAGCCGTTTCGAGGAGTATGGCAACGAAAACTGTGACACGAGAATTTTATATATAAGATATATTGTAAATTTTTCTGCATTATAATATAGCTAATTTCGGAGATAAGGCATATTAGGTTAATTATTTATTTTTTTTCCCCCGGGTCTAGAGGAAATATACTGTTTGATAATATCAACAGAAAGAACTGACCTTTTCTCGCAAACAGACCGAACAATATAATTGTTAACTTTTTAACGGACTTTAAATTACAGGGACCCTCAATTCTAATAACATGAACATGCGCATAGATAGTGCCTCTGCGAATGCGTTGTCCGCTTTTAAGGGGAAAGGATGAGGAAAGGATTCCCGGAGAGGGGTGAAGAAAATGATACAGGCCTCCGGCTGCCCGTCTCACCGTATGAAGCAAAGTATCATACTATTTCAATCCGGTTTTCTGTGGGGGTGTGGTACTACCCCTGTGCGAGCTGGTAGCGTGCCGTAGCGTGCTTGACTCCCACATAAGGACATTTACATGAAATATGCACTTTAATACCCCTATGTCCCTGATAGCCTATCTGACACTTTATGACGTAAATTTAATATAACAAATCTAGAAGAAAATTTAAAAAATTAATTAATGTTTTGAAGCAATTATGTAAGTGAGAATTTATGGTGTACTGTGTATACTGGACAGAACGGAATTTCCCCTTATTATTTACAATCCAAGTGTTAAATAATGGATATATTATTATCTATTTCTATACTCGTATGTAACAATCGACACATGGGTACACATATAGTTTCAGAACCGGAGTGAGTCTGGTTAAAATGTAAAGTTCATTAAGTGGAATGTATTCCTTTTAACCGAAAACCTGGGTTATTATTTCACCACAATTTAATATGTTTGAACTTGATTACTTAATTTTCTTACAAGTATTAATATTTTCTTCTCTCCTAGATCGAGTTTTGTTTTTTAAATAATATCTCCAAGAAATATACATACATTATAGAGCACAACAGCTGTTTGTAACATCAGCACATGATTTATTTTGTTTGTTTTCTTATTACCGTTTAAAGTTTGCACTTGAAAGAAGCGTAAGGTAACCACAATAGGTTCAAAGTAGATACGTCATAATGAGCAATGTGTTTGTTGTCGTTTAAAATCAATTTATGTCCACTGAGTAATAAATCATTATTAATTTTATGGTTATTACGTTTCACTTTGTCTTAATACTGTAGTCGATTAGCATACTTTTAATAGTATTAGTTCAAGAAAATATAAATTATAAGTTATTGTTATACGCTTTCTGATATTTTAATTGCACAACACGTTTATAAATAAGACTGATAACACTAATCGGTACATTCGAGTATTTTTCTTTTGTAAAGAACAGTTGCCATGGTCCGTATAATCTGTATAGTTCTGATCGTCGCTGCAGCTATGGTATCTGCAGCACCAAACGATAAACCACATTATGATTTGAACGACGCTCCAGAACTTTTCGAAAAATTTATTGAGGAACACCACAGAGTATATAAAAATGATGCAGATCGGGCAGAACATTATAAAGCATTTTTGAAGAGCCTCCAAGTGATAAACGATGCTAACAGCGAACCAGGACAAACTGCAACGTTCGACATCAACGAATTTGCTGACTATACTCCTGAAGAAGAAAAGATGCTTTTTGGGGTAAAAGACCTTGTAAGTAGATTTTCTTCCACAAATTCTTATAGTAATTACCCACTTGTAGTGCCCCTACCTATCAACCTAGGTAAAAAAATCATAGAAATAAATAACCTAGTCTTTTTTGTTAAGTTGTGAAATGCTTTTACGCAGTTTTACTGCATGAGGTATGTAGGACTCGCTTAAGTCATACCCATTTAAATCTAACGGTGACCGCCATCCACTTTCGACGGTAGGTACGGCTTAACCATGGCTTATACGCCCACCGTCTAGGTAGTGATTACCGCGACTGGGCGACACACCCAAGCGTATAAGATGACAATATGCGTTGCTGTCTTAGAATGACATGATTTAACGCTTAAAGACATACCTAGTAAAATTAATGGTCCTGCAAGAGATTTCATCACCAATGTCTTCCGGGCAGTATACACAATGTTTAAGAGAAGAGCATCTTAAAGCTTGTTAAGAGTTAGCTGCACCTCTGGTGGTGGAATGAGCAGTGGTGACGTTCCAAATCCTAAATATACTTGTGAT
Source organism: Zerene cesonia (assembly GCF_012273895.1). Lineage (NCBI taxonomy): Eukaryota > Metazoa > Arthropoda > Insecta > Lepidoptera > Pieridae > Zerene > Zerene cesonia. The sequence continues at coordinate 5,623,885 of NC_052116.1, read as the reverse complement.
TTCCTTCTATGTGAATATTTTTCAGATTATTGCTACCCCAATCTCTTGAAGGGATTAAAAATCCAGCTGGCTGGAGAACTTAAAAAAACAATTTACGAACTTCCAAAATCACCACTGTTCCACCTCACCAACTCATTAACTCCCGGTCTCTATACTACATCTTAAATATTGTGTCAGTCCGAAAGAAATATTTGACGTAATTTGCGCTTGGCTCGTGGACCACGATTATACTTCTATGACTCAAGTCAATCAGTATTAAATTTATCATTATCCGAACATCAAAGTAGTATTACGGTGTAATTACATTTCGTACAAAAAATAGCGTTCGATTGAGTAAGTCTATAGAAACCTCAACGAAAAGTAAATTATGTATTTAAAATAACATAATTATCAACGTGAGCTTAAATACAATCTTACACATAGGCGTCTATAACTAAGTAATAGTATATAAGGCAGTTATAGCAAAATACATTCTCATCAAAGTGTAAATACACTAATACATATAGATAATAATTATCCACCTTTTCAGACTGAAATGAATTGAGGGCGATGAAGAGATTTTCGTTGAAGATAACGTAACAACATTTTCTGTATGATATTACTAGCATTAACAATAAAAGCAGTTTGTTACAATGCCTTTGTTTTATCCTTTATAACCCTGTATTATAAATGCGAAAGTTTGTTAGGATGTGTGTGTG
>NC_052116.1:5587148-5622187 GCF_012273895.1 Zerene cesonia | reverse complement strand
GCTGGCCCAATTCGTGCCGAAGCGTGCTCGACTACCACATACAAATAGTGTAATAGCACATATATACCTTAAACGATGTAAGCAGACCAAAATTATTAATCAAGATCTAAGGTTGTTATTATAGTCTCAGGTAAGGCCAATAATTAATTTAAAGCTGCGAATACTATACCAAACACAAAGGTAATTACAGATTTATATAGGATTACACGATAGGATGTAAATTTAATCTATATAGATTATAGAATGTTCCACACAGTAGGTACCCAACTGTGAAGAACATTCTATATGACCATTCTAGTTAAATTAAAAATGAAAACAATCTATTAGAACTAAACTACTTGTAACTTTATTATAATAGAAAGGTGTATAAGGAACTTTTTGCTACTAATCATACATAGGTATTATAAATATAACGAAGATTATTTTATATAATATCGTGAATGGTTGCAGCGCACGATTTTTATTAGTTCAGATAGTTGCTATCCACATAAATAGCAATTTCATTTTAGTAATTCTGGGGCTCATTATCAAACAACTGCAAAAAAAGAGTAGGTTTTCAATTCGACTGTTTTTTTTTTCGTTTTATATTAAGCACAATTACTTATTTTAATGTTAGAATATATTCATAGCGTGTAAAACAACCATTTCAAAAATATTCTATATGTTCAACTAAATTGCTCAAGTCTTGATATCATAGATACGACACTTTTTAATTACTATAATAAAGGGATAAGTTTAAAAAAAGAATAAAAAAAATCGCAACTCAAAAATGTATATTGTTACTTATTTTATCAATTTACAGTCAATAAAACAAGTAGTTTATTATTAAATATGTAATAAGCAGTATGTACTCAAGAAAACACTGCAACCAACAACGTGTATGTCCTTGTATGAAATATACTTAAGTATAAGTCATATAATTTTGCAGTATATAAGCCGAGGATAGTCTTCAACGAGTTTTTAGTACGTCTTAAGGAAGTGTATATTCATAGAACAAATAATGATGCGCGTAGCCTATGTCGGCTTGCTTATAATAGCATGTAAGGCGTATGCCGCGCCTGCATCAGATAAACCACATTATAACTTAGATGATGCACCAGCACTCTTTGAAAAATTCATTCAAGATTACAACAAAGTATATAAAGACGACTCAGACAGAGCTGAACATTATAAGGCATTCGTAAAAAGCTTAGAAGCGATCAATCAAGCAAACAAAGATAATACTGCGACGTTTGATATAAACGAGTTCGCTGATTATACGGAGGAGCAACGGAAACATCTTACAGGACTTCTGATCGAAGGTAACAACTATTATGGTACTTAAGTTGAAGAAGTTTGTAGCAATTGGTAAGTAAGTACAGGTAGAACGTAAAAACTTTTTAACGGATTTTAAACGCCATTTTGTCAGTCTCCCCGTGACCACGCTTACTGTAAAGTGTTCGAAACGTTGTTGCGTTTAAAATCCGTAAAAAAGTTTTTAATTTCTAAATGTATAATACTCGCGTAAAATCAAACACAAGAAACAAGTAGGTTAAGAACACAAAAGTTTTTTATAATAATTTTGTTTTAAATTGCAGTTAGACTCAAAGGATTTTATCTGGAGTAGGTGCTATTATTTGAACAGTAATTATTTTCTCCAAAAAGGGTCATCAGCGTCCCTGTGGATTTCACCACATCAAATTCTAATTCACAATTCCCTATCAAAGTCAAAAATAATCACGTCAAAGTCCACAGAGTAGATCGAGTAGCAAAAACAAAAATATATAGGTATATACAGTTGAATTGAGAACCTATAAGGTCACGAAAAATCGTATCAAAATTAAATATATAAACAGTGTAAAACAATGCAATGCGTTTTTGAAGTAAATAATCATTCACTTGTCTACACTGAACATACACTAGAATTTCTGTACAAATAGTAAACTAAGAATCAAAACTCATTTCAGAAAAATGAAGACTACTGTAAATGAACATTGATGATTCTACCTATAAGAATGAACGGCAGTTATATTTTTCTACTTTACTAATAAAAACATGTTGATTAATTTGCCTTTTATTAAGAAAATACCTGTTTATTAATAATTATCTAAATATAAAGTAAAAAAACGCTTCACTCTTAATTTGAGAATATGTTAATAGAAAAAATAGAATAGTGTGAACGCAATACAATGGACTACATTATTGTGTTTAACAAGGTACGCATATAAAGCAATGCATTTCCATTAGAATGATTAGACACTATCGTCTGTTCTCTGTAATTCGTCTGAAATCGGGTAATAAAACAATCTACATTCAAAATCATCTCTCAGGTTCTGGAATCATGAAAATCTTTTGACCTTATATCACATAAAAAGTATAATTGATATCTTCCCGTTTAATTGATATTCATGATTACACTGAATGTTCTCTGGTCAATAACAATATTATATTAAATGTAATAAACTTGGTGTTTTATTATATATATTGACAAAATACCGTTTCGTATAAAATATTGTACCATTTACAAGTCATAAAAATTCATTATATGGTTAATGATGATTTTTTAACCTACGTCCTACTTGTCTATATATGCACTATCATATATTGGTGGATACATAAATACACGAATGTCTTAAATCTTTAGTATTTAAATTAATACACGTAGAGTACAATCTAAAAAGAATACATTTCTAATCAAATCATCATAATAATTATTATAAATATTGATTTTTTTGCCATGTGACATTTTATTCCTATTTCTGATAAAATACTCAATTAACACTATTCAAAACTCTAAATTACGATGTCATAAAAGTACCCATTGGAACAATCTATAACTCACATTCGCAATTACGAATGCCCAGTCAACCAGTAAAGGCTTCAGAGATTAACATACTTGATAAAATACAACGTCAAGTGCCGGTTCTTAGAAACAATAAGCATTGTATTGCGTAGGTATTATATACGTAGCAAGGTAGGTATATCATCCGGATACAATTCATACTGCCTGATGAAGTGCACAATCGAATGGATCGCAATAAGATATTGTGTTTAATATTAGATTGCTTATTTGTTGTTGATAGCTTGATTATTATTTGTTTTACTTTTGCCGTCTCGATAAACTTTTTTCGTGAATTGATACATATTATAAATAAGATTATTGTAACAATATTTTTAATAAGCTCTTAGGTGCCATCTCGTTAAATTATATTAGTTTAAGAGTATAAAATCGTTGATAATTTACAATCTCTTTGTTTAGGGTCTTAGCCCAGATTCACAAAAAAAATCCAAACGAGTAAATGCATGCAGTTCTTATGCACATGGCAACAATGTAGTAATAAGTTATATTTATTATTTAATTCTAAATATAAGTTTATATTGTCACAGTATTACACAAACAAAATATAAAAAATTCGAGCAATCAAAAAACACAACAAGCAATAATCAAGCAATCTCAACAAAAAACACTTGATTAAAGAAAATATATTAAAATTTACATGTTAAACTTATAGATAACATTCAATAATCCAAATATTTTAACACAGATCATTGTCAATCTGAACATATTATACACATGAAATATATGTTTCAACATAATATGAAAATGTTATGTACATTGCTCAAAATTAAGCATTTATCGTAACATACTGTATAAATTCCTAATTATGCCACTTCCTACTTCAATTTCACCAAGATGCACAGAATACAGATGCATTTCCTCGTGTTACAGCTGAATAATGTTATAACAAAGGCAAATGATATATGAGTATCTATTGGCTACATAGGTATATAGCAATTATGTTAAACTTCAAAAGGCACTCAGAGGAAACGTTAGTATGAACATCATAAATAAAATGCGTATTAATTCAGTAAAGGAACACTATTGGCATAGCACAAACCATAATAACTAACGTTCTGTCTGAGGAGAAGGAATCTAACATTTTTATATTTCCCGTTTACCGTTTTTGATTTCTGATTTAAATTCATAGATATTGAATTGAAGTGCACGGCATGAAAATATCTTGGAGAAACTGTACCCACATTTCTGATATGAAATGCTTCTCGTGTTATCGCTAGCTTTCGCAAACTTTTCATTTGAGATTCTGCTGCAATAGCTTATATCTTCGGATGTGCTTATTTATACCTTTGAGGAAGCGCCCGACCTAATGCAGGATACCTACTATATAAAATATCTCATTAATTTATACCTTCATGCTGCACTCGAATAAAATGTTCCGTCTAACAGTAACAGATGTTGTCACGATGTATGATTATGAATGAATGATACTTGATGGTAGACACCAAAAAATAACTTAAATATCCATGATAAACCTACTCTATTGAAAACTCTCTAGCCAAAACCTTTACTGATTTGTTGTCTGCTTCACTATCTGTTTTTTGTGCAAGAATAACAGACATACAACAACACATTCTTACAAACTTTCACGTTAATAATAATTGTAGGATGAATCTTTTAAACATGACCAAAACAACTGGATACAAGATAAACAGTCTTTACCGAAGCAACCAATTATTCTTTATTATTATAATTTTCCGGAACTCTATAATCTCAAGATTATAAGTGAAGTGGCTTGAACGCGTAAGTAATGGCAGCTACCTCTATAATTATCATTTTATATCTCATATAAGCTTCATCATCATAGCGAATTTCATAATATTTTTATAACCTTGGAACATGATTTTAAAGACGAACAAGTGTATAATATAATATCTTGATTACAACACAAGAAATATAAAATTTATGTAGACAAAAGTCTCTACATTGTTTCTGTATCTTTTACTTGAACTTACAAATTCCATTATTACGAGATATTATTAAGGATAGTACCTCTGTGGCACGTTAGTAAATACGTTTGAAAATTAATGCAGTTTGCTGAATTCGGTTTCATACCTACAATGTTGAAATCTAGTGTTTTTTTATCGCACGTGGCTAACAAAATAAACGATATATATTTTATCTTGCGACTATGTCTTGCAGCGCCTTGTAAAATTAAGTACTTAATAAATATAAGAATACGCCTTTTGATTTACGATCGCTATTCATTATAACTCAAATCTTCGCAATAAAGCATGGGTAGGTATGTAATTTAGTTAATTACAGTCTTAAGAACTCCATCACTGTCATATTGATTAATAAATTGCAATTTTTTGTTTACTTTAAAATTGTTGACTTGCAAGCGCGGTGAAGAGTAACTTATTCAGCTCAGTTTTAACTTACTCAACAATACTTTTGATAGTTGCTTTTCTTTGTACTATGCGATTCAGCTAAGAATAGAAGCATAAATTATCTTTTGTGTTTATTAATGACCATTTATTTACTTTTGTGTCACTCTTAGGACAAATTTAAAGAGTAATGTTATAGCTTAAATTTGATTATTCATTGGTTTGAATTCTCAACCTTAACGTCACAATAATATGGAGATATGGCTAATAATAAGAACAGTTATCTCGTAGGGAAGTGCGCTTCATCGTGTCAGACGTGGTCAAGCGCTTCTCTATTGTTCATAAAAAATACTATAATACAGCCCAATACTCATGCCCTAAATATGTCGCATTATTTAAGTATGTCAAACAAAATCTGTCATATATAGGTTACTACCTGTACATAATACTATACTTAGTATTATGTTATCTGTGGTATCTTAGGTTTATCTTTCAAAATGTCAATTATAATAATTTATTATTATTTACACAGAACAGTTGAAAATTGAAATCTCTGACTTACAATTAGATCTGGCAATTTTATCAGTTAATTTAAAAAAATATATTCTTTGTACATGAGTTTGAAGACCATGTATACACAAAGTTTAAATACTTTTATGTCTAAATACGTCATATTTTTGTCTACGAAGCATATCATAAACATTTTCTTTAAGATCAACTTTTAAATACTGATAGAGTTCTCTTGGAGACCAAATATTGGATATGCTAAAATGCATCTTAAATCATCACGATTTGATACTTAAATCTTATAAAGAAAGACTTTCAAAATGCAAAAAGCATTAAATTAGCATTTGTTATACCGCATTTTCACATTCGTGTGAATAACGAGGCGAATAACGGTCATGCATATTTTGCCTAATTTTACTGCGTCTATACAATCTCAACACCACTCAAATACTATAGTGTACAAATCGAAAAAATTTCATTAAAAATCTAGCGAAAATAGTATGGCTAATTTTGTACTGCTATAAGTTAAGTAGGAACCTGACGATATTTAACGTTCATTAACGTAGACGCTATTTACCCGAACATCACAACTAGCAGCGAGCTAAATCTAGTAAACATTTAATTAAATCTTTATCCATCACAATAAATTTTAATTCGATTTCATGTGTATTTTAAACCGTCGAAGCTGATTAAATAAGGTGATCATCCGCGAAATCCAAAATAACATTTTTACGGTTCAACGCGCGATCATTGGATTGGCGCACTATGCGAACGTCACCGGTTGTAACAAAATACAATTATTTGTTCCGGACGCGAATTGAATTCGAGGACTGTTGTATGTTAATTGTATGCCAATCAAGCATCCGTTTAACAGACGCGTGAAACGAATGGCGTTTTATACAGCTATGGCGATAACCTAGTCAGTTTAAATGCGATTAATTACGGTATTAGAGATAGCATGACGTATTTCATTAAATATCGTAATTACTTACGATATTGAATGAAATACGTCATCGTGAATTTTTCAGACATCGATATCGTTATTTCAGTTTAAACACGTATTTTATTAGGCGGACGTCCCCAATAAGCACATTTAAATTCAAAAGAAACAACAAAGCACATTTTCATTAAAATAATTAAAAACACAAATAGGCAACTTTGCAAAATACTCTAATACCCCTGATTACCATTAGGCTGTCAAAGTTTCGGTTACAAAGATTCAGGCTTGTTATTAAGGATTTAAGCCTTAATCCATGAAGGTAATCTCATCAGTTGTACCTTACGTTATTGCAAAAGGGGTTTGTATTTTATGTTCTACGAAAAATAATTTTAAAATATAGAAAAATCATACTGAGACGAAACCTTTGATCTCGTCGTTAAGTGTATTGGAGTGGGATTTTATACTCACCGGTCGATCGTCCTCCTTGTGATCTATATTTTTATTTATTACTAGCTGGATACTTCTACAAAGAACTGTTATAAATATGGTGTTTCAATTAGAACCATAATTTTTTTTTTATTAATTCAGTATTGTGGTATAATAACGCTACCTTTAAGGTACCACTCTTTATTGGTGTTTTGAGAACAAAATCAGCGAGAACAACATAATTGATTTATGCCAAAAAAACAAATTAGCTATGAAATAAAGTTTTTTTTTACTATTAATATATTTTGTACGCTGCCAGTTTGTTAGTTGTTATTGGTGTATTCCGTTCAGTAGTTCAGGTCGCGTTCAGGCACTAGGTTTTAGAGTTTGTAGGAATCGTTTATGATGACACCTATTTCATTCCCATTTCAGGTATTTAATGAAATTTTGCGGACACATAACAAGATCGTGACTTTATAACATAGATAATATATTATATTCGTACGAATATCTCACCTATATATTAAAGAGCATAAAATATTATTGTATAACTGCGAATGTAAGCACTAGCTAAAATTTGCAGTCTTTGAAATTCTTGTCAAGAGTAAAGTATACGAGGATTGCTTTGAAACGCGAAAACTGAGGTGATATTGCTGTAACTATCATCTACTCTGCAGTGGGTACTCGGTTTATATCTGCCAAGTGCTATGTACGTGATATGAATGAAAAATAAACGCGACAAACAACTATTTTAACTGGCTGAGACAAGTTGTATGGATGGTATCACGAATTACATCGACGGGTACACTTGCAATGTAACACAAAATACTCTAAAAGTAAATATGTATGGAGTCCAAAGAATGATCTAGCTAATAAAAGACGGCGATGTTTATAAAGTGATAGACTTAATTCTACTCATACTTCCTAAAAATCAAACTAGATATCTGTGTGTATTTTATAAATTAAATACTCGATCAAAAATATATTGCTCACGCTCCACACTATCTGAAAAAATAGGTGGTTTCTTAAAAAAAGAAAATCTGTGTAAGCTTTCTTTTCTTTATCTTATTGCTTATGCGCATTAACTTAAACAGAATATTATCCACTTGCTCTACGCCCGTAGTACATATATAGCCTACGTCACTCACTTTCAAATAGAGAAAGATTTTGGAATCATTACGGTGATTTTTGCGTGAAAACGTTACAAATATACAAAATAAAAAATCCTCTTTGTAGCATTAGGTCAGAATATTTTTACGTATTTCAAGAGATTCAAGAGTTTTATCCAGTCGCTTAGTAGCAGGTGCTCTGTGTTTAATTATAGTAGCAAACATTACAAATTTACATATTATATGAGGGATTACAAGACTTATTAATTCATTACCACTGCCCGTGACCACGCTCGAGATAATGATTAGAATTCGGGTCGAATTTCACTTAAATCTTACAAACGTTTGTTAACTATTTTTGGTTGAAAAGAAAGGCCGTCCGTTTTATGAACCTTGACTTTTACACCTCCTAAAGAATGTAATTATTTCAAAAGCCTTTTCAATTCTTTTAATGAAACCCTTTTGGAAAGAAAGAATTCAGAAATTCTTTTGAATGTTAATTTCTTTTTTATATCAAGACGTCGAGAATCGAAAAGATGTGAAAGGTAATAAAACTTATGTGAATGTGTGTATACGAACTCATTCTACATAATTAGTATAATAATGGAAAAGACCATATGATTAGAATATGTAATTCCTAAGACGCTTATTTAAATTAGACCATTACATATATTAGGTACATATTTAAAAGGAATAACATCAAATATTACACTGTTATAAATGGGTTTCAAATAAATGATGGTATCAACAGCTGTTGATCTATGAATATGACATAGTCTATAGAAATAAAGGAAACATATCTTCGTAAGATAACAAAATTAACTACATTGCTGCTATCCATCTTGCTGTTACGTCAACCGCCTCAAGGCTTCGTGTAATTTGGAAAGAGCTAGTGTGGCTACAATGCAGTTGTGTAGTGGATGTATATCGTTAATTAACATGGACTTACCGCTCCGAAACTTGTGCCTCTAAGAAACTTTATCCCCAAGAGCGCGGCTAGTGGGCCCAACGCTGCGTGTGTTTGTGGCACAGAAAAAAAGTATGATTTGATTTAAAGTCATTGTTTGTTTATCGCAGACCTCACTATTCACTTTATGTATTAAGGGGCAAACAATACAACCCGGGAATTTTAAAGAATTTGTGTTTGAGGGTACCAGATCGCTATTTAGGGAGAAGAATCTTACCCCCTTTGCTATATGTTTCAGTAGCGAGGACAAATCTATTAGCCAAAACCCCTTTGATTTGTGCAATCCGTACCATTAATGAAATACACGATAAAATAGATGTGTTTTCTTGTGCTTTGAGTGAGTTTTCAAAGGTACTATTATATCATCTTTGCTATTGTTATAAATAAGCTATGATATGCAAAGTTTTGTTGCTTTTGTATGAAATAGTTTTTTAGTTTTGTTTTACTTTTTTTACTTTTTTATAAAAGAACTCTGTCGAATTAGGACAATATCCTGTAATGGTAGTAAGTTCTATTTGGTGTGAATAAATTAAAAATAAATAAATAAAAAAATGAGTCAACATCAGTCTTTGCTTTTTTGTAAAGTTAAGTTGCATAGATTAATCAATTATAGTATCATTAATATATTATTATAATTGTGTTCTATTAGCTGCGCCCTCACTCGTATTAAGTCCGTATCCCGTAGGAATATCGGGATAAAAAGCCTATATGTTATTCCAGTTGTTCATCTATCTACGTACCAAATTTCATTGCAGTCGGTTCAGTAGATTTTGCGTGAAAGAGCAACAAACTCACGCACATCCTTACAAACTTTCGCATTTATAATATTAGTAGATAGTATTTGAAATCAATTTAGGGATAGAAGACTGATTAAAGAATTCTTAACTATAGTATTTATATCCACTTGTGAGAGGCAAGAAAGCTTCCGCACGAATTAGGCTAGTTCGCACCAGGGACGTTACTACACCCCCACGGCGTATCGGCTTGATATAGTAGTATGCGAATGTAATTGTGTTTCGTAAGTTCTCTTGTTAACAAATAAAGTATATTATGATTCTATATTAATGCCTGTAACTAGTTAAAAAAGGAAAATAGAATATACACTTCATTGTTTCATTGATTAATATACATTGTAATATTTTATGAATAAACATATTTTATGAATCGCCATTTTTCAAATTCTAAACTCTTGTATAAGTAATCATTGTTTATTTATAACATCAAGGACTATTACCGTATCCTCTTCGAAGAATGTTAGCCTACACATTTAAAATGACGCTTATAATTCTAATCAGTGGGTAGTCCCAAGTTTCATGCTTGTAAAACCGCTGTATTTACAACGCAAATGGATGTCAATACAAAGAGCTATGACTAGCTTTATAGACATCTCATTATTTATGTAGATTGACTTCAGAGTTTTCGCAGCAGTGACGCTGAGTTTTAACCGTCTTTAAACTTGCAACTACGGCGTGTATATTAATCGTGGTTGTGAACTTTCGTGGTACAAATTTGTGTACTTTTTACATTAACATATCGAATGTAATTTTTGAAATAGATTTTAATCAATTCATCTTCAATTTGTAATGTGTTGAGCGACGAAAAAATTATCTTTGATAAACTAGAATAAACTATATAAACTAGGAACTTTGGGGGTGGACATTAGGACAAACTCTTCAACTAATGACCGTTAATATAATTTCAAAATGATTAATTAACTTACTCGGTAGGTAAAATTCTATTGGTATCAGTAGAATAATATGTATCTATTATCTAAATCCACTTTAATTAAAATTGAACCTCAAACGCAATTAAACATACACAACATCACATGTGTGTAAAATAAATATTTGTAGTTTCGCCAGAAAATAAAACTCATATTTGAAACAAATAGCTTACCCTCAGAACTAAAATAACAGAACTACAAGCCACCACTACTTTTTATTTAAACTGAATTGAAAAATTTATTAGACTTATCATCATTGTAACGTCGACCATATGTAGAAGTCGCTTTTCATAAAAAATGGATAAACACGAAAGAAATAGATTTATAATTTTTTTTTTGTAAAATATTAAAAAGGCATTTTTAAGTTGATGATTATGGTCGTTGACATACGTAACAGTTTATCGATTTTTGTAAATCCCTATAAATCACTCACCGTAATTTATGCAAAATAAGACAGTGCGGCATATATTATTGGACCTGAATTTATTGTGACTTGAGCGCCCATATCTAATATACATCTCGTAGTCTATCCAAGCCAATCAGGGGTAATGAGGTTTCGCCTAAGGTAGAATACGCTCAATTACGCTGAAGTGTAAATTTGCTTACAGCGCGGAGGTGCTTTAAAAGTTCACTCAACAAAATGGATTGCAGGAATGGTTTAAATTCCTTTGTGTTATTTTTCTTTGAATTATGGTAGATATCATATCGTGTGTAGTAATGATATCGTGTGTAGATGAGCGCTTAGATTATAAACTATACATATTACTTTTCATTTAATTCAAGCATCAAAATTACTTTAACATAAAATTGATTATTTCACTTTTAAACTATTATACAGAACAGAAAAACATCAATAATGAGATGAGATACGTATCTGCGTCATGATTATAATACTTTGAAGGATTTATATAAAGACTTGACTGACTTTATAGTACATTGCGTAATGCGTGAGCGTAGAACTGAGGTGGGTTTGGCGGGATACAAAATACTGATTACTCATTTGCCGCAAAGAAATTTGGTCACAAGAGATTAAAAAGATTTTTTTTAAGTTTCATCATCATCAGCCCATATGTTCCCATTGCTGGGACAAAGGCCTTATATGAGGGTTTAGGCCACAATCCCCCACGCTAGTAGCTAAGTGCAGGATGGCAGATGTCACATGTCATCGAAAGTCGTTTTTAAGTTTATGTTTTTATAATAACCCAACGTGACATTGGTAGAATTGTGCATAAACATAATTACCACTCATCAAAAGAATTGAATTGTTTTTATAATAAATCATATTTTGATGAGTAATTTGAATTAATGTACACAACAACATACATAATGAAGAAATAATTTCAGCTGCAGCAGATTGTTATAGTGAGGAAGGAGCCAACTACCGAGTGATACGACACACAATTATTAATTTATATTTGTCTTCCAGGCTTCGCTAATTTTGGAGCTCCAATTATTATACCCTTGTCCGGTATCGCTGCAAGGAAAATAGATTTGAATATATCAAGCCAAGATATTCAAAACTATATGATACAAGCTCGAAATTATACGACCCAAATAAGTAGTGAATTGCCGAATGAAGCGCTTGGAGATGATAATTCTAGTTAGTATTTAATTATTGTATAAGTAATGAAGGAACTCTACGTGTTTGTGGTATAAAGTTACTCATAGGCAAAGATTTTTATTATATTAGTAATGATTGATAAAGTGGATTAGATTCTGAACAGATTGGAAACAAAATTTTTGCGGCACATTTTTGTTATAATTGAGTTATTCGTATGAATGGTTTAATAGAATAAATGAACAAAGTCCTTTTTTAATTCGGCTACTCATACCTTAGAATAAGGGAAGGATGAATTATGCAAATGCATAATAATTGTAAATAACTTCAGAGGTCCTTACAAATCTCGACGTTACAGAACATGCTAATAAACAACGTATGAAGAAGTTTGTTGCTGTTATTGTATGTTAGTTATGCGCGAAGTTCTAAGCAGATGCACTTTGTTATTGAATGTATAAGAAATGTATATAATGTCGTTTATTAAAATTAATTGCAATATCATGATACATTGTCGAAGTTCAAATAAGAGCAGGCATGGGCTTTGTAAAGGCATTAAATGGTTATTAGAAGACTGTATTTATTTCATAATATGCTATCAACTTTTATATGATCAAAACCCCAATATATTTATCACTCTACTGGAGATTGAATTATGATTAAATATTATGACAAGAAATTATTACTAAATTATTAATACCTGTATATATTTATTCATTATAAAAAAAATCTGCATATCTGCAGGTAATGTGATCTGTCTGACGACACTACAATGCCTAAATCAACGTGATTTTATCTTATATACAAAATTCTCGTGTCACAATTCGATCACAATTACTCCTCCGCAACGGGTGGACCGATTCAAATGACATTTTGCGAGCATTTCGGGTAGGTTTGAGATCAGCCAACATCTATTTTATATAACCATAATTGATAAGAATAAGGCAGAGCAGCGTTTGCCAGGTCAGCTAGTAGCTTTATGATGATTCCTCCATTAGTGGAGTTTCAAAAATGTTTTGATTACGCACGATCTTTACATATTAAAATCTATATTATATCCATATTATAAAATATTATTAAGTGACGAGCGTAAAATATTTCTCCAAATAATTTCATTTTTTAAAAACACATTATCAATATACATAATCATTAATATACGAGTATATAACGTGATGAATATTTGAAATAATATAATTACAGTTCCCAATTAACGCATTAAGATTATCTTCATAGATCACTAGTTACAGATTACCTAGTGATTCAGTCTTATCGGCCCATACACATATTAGTATTGATGTATTAATCAATAAGCTTCAATAGCTGTAATCGAGTGATAGCTAACTTGATAAAGCCATGTTATAAAATTTAGAGTTTATTCTGAAAGTGTTCAAAAGGTTGTCTGAAAAAGATTGATTTATAGAAAAGACAGCCGTCATTTTATGTTGTTTTTAGCCGACTTCAAAAAAAGAGGTTTTTAACTAGGTTGCATATTTTTGTACTTGTTATCTCATAACTTTTTACAAATAAAATAATCATCAAAATTGGTTCACAGACCATTTTTAATGATTATTTTATTTGAAACCTGGTGCCTCCCGTATGGCCCTCTTTAAATATGGTCTACTTCTAACAATTTGAAAGTTGTATAGGTTTTTAATAAAAATAATTATTTATTATGCTGTCCAACACAAATACTTCCTTGTGCTTTGCTTCCAATTGTGTTTTAGTTTAATAGCTTTGGTTAATGTATAAAATTAATCCATCTTCAGTGAAAACGACGCAGGCGGAAATGCATCAAAAAAAAAGAGTGAAAGATATATAAGCGTTTCCCATACAAAAGCTATTTCACTAATTTATACAGATTATTAACAATAATGTACTTACTTTATACGTACTCGGCTATCAGTAAAAATATTCATTTGGTTCCCGTATAACGTCGGCATTCTCATCAAGTGTCACATTACCAGTGTCCTTTAGATAGTTGTTGTTCAATTCCACTAGCGTTTTAACAAATCTGTAGTAGTGAATTTGCTGATTGATTTTCTTCTTGTATTTTGTCTTATTGTATTTCTTTATGTATTGTTTATAAAGCTCCTGGGCGTTATCTAAGTCATAAAGTTCACCCGTGTTTACTTCTTTATTCCTTTGCCGTCCTGCATATTCTGCTTCTGTGTTACCAACCTTAAAGTCTATATTTAAATAGAAAAATATGATCTGTAATGATTACGTATTCCTTTATGCGTAGAGTGATTCTGCTTTTAATGGACACGAAACACAGTGGCATGCCACTATTTCACTCCGGTTTTCTGTGGGGGTGTGGTACTTCCCCGGTGCGAGCTGGCCCAATTCGTGCCGAAGCGTGCTCGACTACCACAATAAAATATTTTATTTTAATTATTTGTATATTATTTTTAACGTCTAAATTACAGACACATATTGACTCAACCCATAGATTATACACTTATATACTGGGACTGATCCTCCTTATATAGTAATGAATTATTTTTCAGGAGCCTATATCGCAACAGAAGGAATTCTCTCTTATGTTCAAAAACACATATTACATTTTAATTGCGAATACTTACAAGGTTTTATTTGAATGGCATAATGTTCATCTATCTCTTGTGGATTTAAATCTGCGTATTGATTGACGATATAAAATGTATTTTTGTCTAATTCCGCTTCATTTAAGCGAGATACTTTATTTAAAGTAACAACAAAGTTATTAAATCGCATGCTTTCCTCACTTTCACTTTTGTACTTCTTATTGTATTTTTCTTTGAACAATTCAAAGGTATTTCTTGCATTATCAATATTGTACACATCACTCATTATAATTTTTAAATGATAAACCAAGAGAAAAGCTATATAAATTACAGTTATCAACATCGTTTGCTAATTCCTAAAACAAAACATTTAGGTACTATTATTTATATGGATTAAGATTGTTTTAAATTTATGAAATATTTTGATACAAGTACATTAGACCACAGCTTGATGTAGGTAGAAATAAAGACAGAAACTTTTTAATTTTGATGACTGATAACGAAAACTATGAAATTACAAATCTTCCGTGAAATAGCAAATAAATAGGAAGACCAAGCCAATAATAGAAGATAGATATTATGTTCAACAGATTGATCATATATGTTATAGATAGATATTATCCTATAACTAATTATATCATATATATTTACAATATTTTTACTCTATTGCTTTTTTTATTTATACACATTAACACAAATTTGCTCACCGTTTGATCATTCCGATCATTCTGTTTGATAATAAGACTTGTTGTTGTTGACTTGTTATTTATTATATCATAAATCTTTGGATATTGTATTCATTTCTCTGTTTTAAGTTGCCGATTCAAGCTCCCGGTTTCGTAATCCAAGTGTAAAAAACATTTTAAATCAACATTTTGCAAGTACTTTATTTGATCAATAATCATGATTGATATTGATAATTTACACTCGAATCTAAAATATATGACATAAAGGATTTAATTAAATGGATATATATACTTCAGTTGAATTTAAGTTCTTTTCTTATTACAAATCTTTGTGTGTAATCTATAATATAGCTATATGTTATTACAAAAAAATGAACCCATTGAACTTGAACGAAATATTATAAATCCGGAAATTATAAAGCAAACTCTTCGTTTCATACCATTAGAGTAGATTTTAGTCATTTTTTATTGAAACACCAAAATACCCTCTTACATTTTCTGCCAAGATCATTATTATTATATTACCAACTTCTCTGAATTCTACCTCACTTCCAGACAAAGCGAGGTGCTCATTAGTTATATAATTTTAGCACTATTACATTACCTAAGCTGTGACAGCGTTGCTGCGTTATTTCTAGCATCTTTCTTGGCTAATTCTCTTCTTCAAGTCACGTTCTTTTGACATGTCGTTTACTTTTAGCCAGGGGTTTCATCCTTTTAGCTTTGAGTTAAACGAGGTCCGGAAATAACTATTTAAGTGCCTCAGGAAATTAAAACTATAACGCGGCGATACACGAAACCTTTTTATGAAGTAATCTTGCTTATGTTATGTATTTCCTGATGCTGGTACTTGATTTCTATTTAGTTTATTAAAATAATAACTGAAGCAGTGGTGTTTTAGCGGTGAGGACCTTTAAGTCCTTAAATTGAAAAGTCGTTCAAGAGCAGGGGAGCGTACAGGAAATAATGGATTATTAATTTTATCTACGTACGATAATACACATCACCACTGCTTGAAACAGTAAAAGAAAACTTTGTGAGGAAACCGACATGAGCAACAATCAAAAGTTCGACAACATGTGACATCTGCCAATCCGCACTTAGCCAGCGTGGTTGATGAACCCGACCCTCATAGGAGGCATATGTCCCTACAGTGGGAATATATATGGGCTGATCATGATGACCAAAGCAAAGTCGAGCTACGAAGTAAATGTTTCATGTAAAATGTATTTACTTACATTCGGCCTACGTTATTTGAAGATTGATAAAAATAGAAATTTAGTTATAACTTATAAGTAGTCCTATACAGATAAGCAAGCGGTTCATAGCAAATATTTGATAGTCACTGTAATTGTTTTGGTAGTTGGTAGAACTAAGGCATACCTAATGTAAGATGGTCTTTTAACATATTGACAAATTAACAAATACAAAAAGTTAATTGACACTATATATATATATAAACATATTATACTTACATATAACAAAATAAGTCTGCAGAGTTTATTTGTATATGCATTTGAACCCGCTAATCTCAGTGACTACCGAATCGATTTCAATATTTATTTTCCAATTGGATGTCTATACCTGATCCCTGACTGCTATTATAGGTTGCTATTATAGCTGCGCCCCGCGATTTCACCCGCGTAAGTCCGTATCCCGTAGGAAAATCGGAATAAAAAGTTATTCCGATATGCCTATATATTATTCCAGTTATCCAGCAATCTACATACCAAATTTCATTGCAATCGGTTCAGTAGTTTTTGCGTGAAAGAGCAACAAACACACACACACATCCTTACAAACTTTCGCATTTATAATATTAGTAGGATCGATATATTATGTAGGTACTTAAAATCATTACACATACTATTTCTCCTCGCATACTAAACAGGTATATGGGATAAAGGTATTAGATAAAATTCACAGTAAGGTGCTATGAATTAGACTATTTACAATTGTATGTGATGCATGATGCAGCCAGTAAGCAATTCATGAGTTATCCCAGCAAATAACGGACGATCGTTCAAATAACGAATTTCATTTTTAAATTTCTGATACGAGACTAGAAATCGGCGGCATGAGACCTATAATGTTATATTTAATATCAAAAGAGTATCTTTTATTTTTAATATTATTCGAAAAGGATCTAAAAGTAATGGTTTAATCTTGTTTGAAAAGTCGAAAATCATGTTCCACATGTGCTGATGGAGCAAAGTCATAAAAAAATTCACAGGTCATATCTAACGGGAGACGATCTAATGGCCGAATTGGTTCTGCCTTTTCCTTGTACCTGAAGACATTTGGAACACCTAAGATCCTCTAAAATATTACAGTCCTAATGGCTTTTCTTGAAAATCCTTATAAAAGTAACTTGGAGAGTTTTAAAGATCTATCCAACAGATAAAAGGTGGTTTAATTTGCTAATGTTTCGAATGTGTCGATATTATTTGAATTATCTTACTATATTTAATGAAACTAAGGTAAAAAAAAAAATAATAATTTGATTTAATTTAAGTTTTTCCATATTACTCATTTTGTCATATATTTACTACTACCTACGCCCAGTTGAAAAATCCGTCATAAAGCATAAATTATAAGCAGCTTATGTTATTTCCCGCCAAATACTCCCATATAAATGATTCAGGTGGTAAAATTATTTTAAAACATAAAAATTTCCTCAAAGTACTTGATTTAATTTGGATTCTTAACAGCATATGGCATTATTGAAAACAGTAAATAACATAATATGTTAGAACATTTTAATTCAAATAACAGATGTACCTTATAAAATTTTTGATTTCACAATACAGACAATCAGAAATGCCATTCGTAAGGGTAGAGATTCGAGCCTATGGGAGAGCCTTGTTTTAAGAAGTAATCAAAAGTTTTAGACTTGGATTAAGTTTTTAATCTCGCCTTCAATAGTCCACTTAATTGAAAAGTTTAAAAAAGGACTTCGTTGCTACTTCTTTTGAGATCAAGATTTTTGTGATTGCAAGACTTTCGTAAGCTGCGAGTTGAATAATTTATTTTGCGTACTTTACTATATACCTACGAATTTTGTTTAAGAATCTCCTTAAATTGATTGTCGTATTTATTATATTGTCCAAAGCATTTACCATTACAATATCTTATAAAAAATACCTACTGAAGTCGTATTTTACTTACAATAGTTACTCGTGTATTTGCTAAGATCTATTTATTAATTTAAATACGGAAGAAAAGTTTTAAATATGTAACAATATAATAACAACAAAAATTATAAGTATGTAGCTTACTTATATTTTTTCTGTTTATATAGACATACTGAAGTACCCCTTATAGTTTAAGGGGCCTAGATGAGCTATAATAACGCACGTCAGGCAATTATACAGTCGACGAATCTACGGTCTCAGTTATTAGAATATGTTCAAGAATATCTAAAATGTATTGAATTTTTGTACTAAAATTACCATGCTACACGACGAATAATTTGACAAAAACTAGAATACTTGACCATTGGCCATAGTTTTAAATTGTTAAATGAAATATTTTATGAAAATCTGGGTAATTTTTTCTAACGTATCCAATCTATATCAATATGTTACCAACACAAAACTTTGAAATTAGCATTATTAAGTATATCCTAAAGTTCTCCTTCTGTTTTTTTAACTGCACTGCATCGTATTATACTTGACATTACAAAACACTATTTTAGTTCTTGTAGGGTAGGTAGTAAGCTTCGGTCTACGTCATTTAGACCAAATAATATGTACGTGAACAATTTATTATAAAAAAATCGAAACTACAGAAGTGAGTGCGTTATAATTTTGGAAATCTACAATACAAAGTTATAACATACACTCACATTTTAATGTACCCAAATAAAAAAAAAAATATTTAAACAAATCAAGATAATTGTTCATTATTTGTCATAATAACTTTATAATATCATTGCATGTTTGTAATGCAATTTCTATACGGTGTTTTCTGAGTTATTCTAATATTCAAATAATGTTACCTAGGGGCTGTTGGAGATGTCACACTAAATTTTAAGCTGTATAGCTGTACACCTTTGCCTTTGGTTAAAGTACTCCCACAATGACATTTGACAGTCAGATGTTAGGAGGTGACAGTTGATAGTTGACAAATGACAATTGAGTGTTGACTTTTAGATTGTACACAATACAGTAGGATTACTTCAAAGTTCAGTAAGATAAAAGTGAAACTATATAGCACTCGTAGAATGCTATTTATTGTAAGCTCCGATAAATAGATATGTGATTTTCTTACGTATCGCTTAGTTTTAGTTAGAATGAAGCCTGCCTCACATCTGTTTATGCAAGGATAGAGCACCATATTTTACTAATTTTCAAATTGAAAAACGTGGAAAGGTAAGACTGTTTTTCCTTAAAATATTTTATTAATCCGTTGCATGTAATACTTCATACACAACCTTAATATGTAATGGGATACTATTAACATGCCTTGATATTCAATGTGGTATTTTTATTTATTTCAATCAAAAATTTATTTTTATTATGAAAAATAAATCAAACACTTGCAAAAATTTAATAATCCGATCTAATTAAGCTTTAAAATAAAGTTTCATGTAAATATTTCACTGGCTATAACATTGTATATATATATATTTGTTTTTCTTTATTTACTTTAATTTCTTACTGTATATTTAATTTATTGACAGATATTTTTGCCTCATTTTCCAATTTTGGACTCATAACATAAAGAGATTTTTAGATTATTGCACCTCAAAGTGTTAATGATAAACATGGCATGTATTCTCAATTCTAACAGAGTTGTTAAACCAAATAAATATAATTCCTTTTAATATCAATGGTTACATGTTTTCTATGACAGGCATTCTCATCTCCAATATTGTTCGCACAAAATAAAATGGGATGAAAATTAAATGTGAGAAACAAATAAAATTCCTTTTTCAGATGTCTTTTATACAAAGGCATTCTTTGTATCAGCTATGCTACTATCAATATAAATGTATATTATTTAATGTGTTCATTCTCCCTAGTAAAATATTATTTAAAAAACTGGAAATTTAAATTGACTTGTTTAATTATGGACTTTAAATATCTATGGAAATTTTTTTATTGGATTGCGACTTGATATTAGCAATTTGACAGTGTAAATATAATTTAAATATATAAAATAGGTGATCATTTATAGTTTCGTTTACAAACTGTTTTCATATTCTACAGTACCTCTTTTCATACAAATTATTTATTTTAGATGTAGCTATTAAATCAGGTTAGTGGTAGTTTTAGGCAGAGATATAAGTACAACACAAATTTAACATTAAATAACAAAACATGTCATAAAATAAACTGGTATAAACTTCATTTTTCAAACCAATGGTATGTTAATGGCCAATTTAATAGTACTTTTCTCGACAATTCTACTAAAGACTAAAAGACAAATAACGAATTGATTATTTAAAAATTTCGTTCAACATTTTTAGCAGAATGTTTTTATGTAAAAAAAAATAACCCGCCTTCAAAAAGTATAAAATTAATAAAGTTGAAGTTAGTGCTGTATGTTTAATATTTTACTTATTTTGGACCCCAACTGTATGTTTAATATTTTAGTTATTTTGAACCCCCGGTGAACTATATTGAACCCCCGGTGAACTATATTTAATATTTTAGTTATTTTGGAGCCCCGGTGCTGTATGTTTAACATTTTACTTATTTTGGACCCCAACTCCGACAGATATCGTTTTACTGTTTGAAAGCATCCGTTTTTGATCAATAAAGTAATTTTCCAAATCAGTCAAGGTGTATGCAAGTACATATGTAATCAAGTAACATTTAGTAAGAAGAAAACCTCATACTTTTTTGAAGTTTATTGAAAAAATGATGTACTCTCTCTTTTTATAGATTCAGTCTGAAACTATATTTCGCAATAAATTTTACTAATTCTATTTCACCCTTGATACTATTATTGTAGTACTTAACACAATACTACTGTTTGATGTTTCTTGGTTTTTATGGCTTTTTTGCAATTACTATGTGCTTTTAAGTTTGGGTTTCTTAATAGTATTTTTTTACTCTTGTCTAGATGTATTAACAATTATAAAAACATTACTTTATCCCCAAATATTGTTCGGTCACTACATAAGCAATCGCTTGAAGCCGGTTTTTTTTTTTTTGTTTTGTTTCGCTTATTCTATTTCATAGTTGGCAAAGGAATAGATGGGTCGCCTGATGGTAAGCGCCCATGAAAAATCGCAGAGGCGTGTCATACTTTCCCCAATGTTAGCTGGTCCAATTCTAGTGGATGCATGCTCGATTCCCATCTACAGAGTAAAGCGATTATTTACTACTATTTTAACAAAAAACGATCGCCAAGTAAGTGATCATATAAATTTCAAAACGTTGGTGATAGCAGTAAAGTAATTTTATGATTACTAGTACGCCTTAGTAGTTTAGTTTGCGTGCCAGAATCGACTTGCGTGCATGTTACAGAAATTTTTACATGACCATGTTGTATAACATGTACCATATAAATTTGATACGGATACATCGAAGATATATGCGTTATTTTGGCGGGAAGGTGTAAAATTTCAGACAATATTTCGTTGGCCGTGATTTGACATTAATAATAGTGCTGTATATACGAATATTAATATAGAAAAAACGTTCGTTCATATGTGCCATTATATAAAATAATAATGCTGTTTATTTGTTACAACGTCGTATATGCCTAAAGCGGTATTACAGTATATATTTGTGTATATAAAAAACTAAATTTAGTTCCTAAACAAAGCTTCGATATGCACTGTTTTGTTTTCTTTTCTCGAATATCTATAAAGAATTATTCGTAGTAAAGAATTTAGAATACTGAGCGGGGTTCGTTGTTGTATTGAGAATTCGAACGTGCACGTATTTTTTTACTACCAAACAAATCGCTGTATTTGTAGAAAAAATAGGAACACTAGAACATCAACAACGAAAAAGTCTCAATACTTTTGAGTTCTGTCCTATTAGTATGTAATACAATAGCAATTTTAAACTAAACTAATAGAAAACAACCATATAGAAAAGCTCATCACTATCAGATGGGTATTGCATTAATGCAGTCGATATATAATTCAAAAAAATTAATACGCAATTTGTAAACGCATATCATCCGTAACAATTTCATTCGTTTTGGTTTAATGTTACGTTTCATATGTTCACAAAGATTTTTTGCTTCGTTATGAAGAGCCAAACATTTAAAACTGAATGAGATATCTTACCTATGCTGTTTTTGAAGATTAACAAAATCTTAGCAGGCTTACTAACTTACCCTTTTTACAAAAAAAAAAAAAAACATCGTTAAATGTTTATATATCTTATACGTTTATCCCACACCATAAAGAATATTATGTGTGAATAATGGGTATGCAAAAGAATTGTTTTATAAATAAGTTTGAATGTATGTGATACTACGGAGATTATTTTTCAATTTCAATTCAATTCGCTTTTTTAAATACAACTGCTGAAGCTGAAATTATATATCCATCAAATTAGACACTTCATAATCATCAGCCCATATACATGTTCCCACTGCTGGGACACAGGCCTCCTATGAGGGTTCAGGCCATAATCCACCATGCTGGCCAAGTGCGGGTTAGCAGATGTCACATGTCGTCGAATTTTTTATTCTTGGACATGCCCGTCCCTTATGATGTTTTCCTTCACCGTTTTAACAACTAACTACCAAATAATAATAGATTTACAGAATTAATATAACATGGACTTAAACGTTAAAATTTGCACGTATAACTAAAAACTAGCTGTGACCCGCGGTTGAAACCGCGTAAGTCCGTATCCCGTAGGAATATCGGTATAAAAAGTGCCTATGTGTTATTTCAGTTGTCCAGCTATCTACGAAGCAAAATAGTATTATTATTCACCAATAGATGTCAGGGAAAAAAAAACTCGAATAAAACACGAATATGACATTTTCTAAAAAAAATTCCTAGCTAGATCGATTTATCGCCCCCGAAACCCCCTATATACTAAATTTCATGAAAATCGTTGGAGCCGATTCCGAGATTCCAATTATATATATATATACAAGAATTGCTCGTTTAAAGGTATAAGATTATTGATTTTTAATTTGCAATTTATAAAGGGGGCTGAAAATGTTTGTTTAATATAATTACTTGTTCGAAAAAAATATTTTGGGAGTCGTGCTAGCTTCCACACGAATTGGGCCAGCTCGCACCGAGTAAGTTACCAAAACCAGCATATAATGCTGTGTTTTGAGTGGTGTGGTGTGCTTTGAGTGTGCAATGAGTGATAAGTGAAATCGGGAGGCCGTATCCCATCCCTCACTTTTCCCAGCTCTTTTATCCCGTCGTCGATCCTTTCCTTTCCTTAACTTTTAAAATCGATCATTGCATTTGCAGAGACTCTACCTCTGCAAATGTTCAAGGGCAGTGGTCATACTTTACCAACAGTCAAACCACCACTTCGATTACCCACTATAACATAGAAATATATCGACGTATCAAATCTAAATTGGATTCCGATATGCGCGAGAAGTAGCGTACCAAGTAATATAGGAATGTTAATTGAGACGGAATGGGTTAATTAAGTCCATGACAAACGTTTACAAATACGTTCAGAATTATTATTAATGGCTTTTTAGTCTATATTGAATATAGTTGAAGTCTAAATAAATTTTCGTCACTGAAACAATATACAATAGTATTGATTCAGTTTTTTTTAGATAACCTTCAAGGACCCACTGTAATATTGATCTTTTTATATTATCGTTTGTCCTTACGAAACTAAAACCCCCCAATGCCTTTTTTATACGGTCAATGTCAATGATAAGAACATTGATTGAAAATACAGAAACTGATATAAATGATATTGAATATATATTTTTTTTGTATTTCATTGTTATGCGTAGAATAGTAATTGTGATATGATTAGTCTTTTTATTACATTGATTATCTTTAAACTTACATTATTTTAATTTGTAATTGATACACATAAGTACCGAAAGACTAACACTACCTAAGTATTCAATATATTATGATGTCAATGACCAATTAATATATGCCTAATTTCTAACTATTAAAACATTTTGTATCGCATACTACCTTCTAAGCCTTTTTATTTGAATGTTTCGCAGGTAACTTTCTCTTATCTGTGACTCGTGTTACTGATCTACGATATTGACGATTGGCCAGTATCACCCGAGTTTTAGATAAAATGAAATATGATTATCATACCTGGATCATATTTTATATGGCCATAAATTCGATTAGCTGTTGTTTCTATGTGATATGAATACCAGTATAACGTTTCTTAGTTCTTAAGGTGCGTTCTAATTTGTACCTAAATGTAGGTATTATTTTATAAATGTTTAGTTTGTGAGAATTGCTCCTATTCCCGACCTCGACTGAAAAGGCTAGCAAAAATATTTTCTTCAGTTTGTATAGTATTAAATGCAATTATTATTATTGTTTAAATATATAAACAAAAGTTTGATCATTGATTCAACTCACGATTCCACTTCATAATCGTCTTTTTCATACTTTTCAAGACTCATAAACTTCTATATCTATTCCAATACTAATATTTATTTTCGCACCTGATACCTCAGTAGTGAGTAGTCGAATCAAATTTACCACTTTAAAATTACCATACAATTTGTGCACAAGGCTATCTTGTAATTTCTCATAAATGCTGTGTTTACGCACATTCAATTTTAAGTAAACGGCGTAACAGATTCACCTTGGATGCAATGCCTAGTCGTGCTATAATAGTAACACTAACTATGTCAGTGCAATTAAATGTTCATCTTCACTGATAAATATCAATAAAAAAGAACATAAATGAAGAATTCACGATAACTTGACGTTGAAAACTTGAACCGACCTCGGCTAATAGCATGTCTGCCATAAACAGTATGTCTTTCATTGTTAAAGAATGTTTAGCGGCTTGATCAATCTGGTTATTCAAATATTAGTTCGATGCTGGCATATATTGTAAGTTTACATACGTGCACATAAAAGTTTTCAAAAAAAGCTGATTATTTTTCATATATAGAGCTTGCATGCTTTTTGTTTAAGACTTTACTGTAATTTTCATTGATTTATTTACTTTTTCTTTTGATTAAACAATAACTCTCTACATATCACTTTTAGAATTTCTATGGAGGCTCGTCTTCATTTACTCAATTTTCACATTGTCAATGCCTAATCAGGAGAAGCACCAGCTCAGTGGACCTCTTTAATATAAAGAAAAATAAAGAAAATCGATTATATGCAATATAGCGGCCAGTTTTCATTTGACATTAGCGAGGACATGGAATATCTACCACTATTTGTTTATATCAATGGTATCACAATACTGTTAAATATGACACATAAATCTACAAAACACAAATAAATTTTCCAATAATAAAAAATATCAAATGTCGGAAACTGAAACTACCTATTAAGATAAGATAATAAACTTCAATTTATTTTAACGTACAAACATTAACGAAAATATCCTATCTAACATTCCACATGTGGACGTCATAAAGTGCTATGAATATTGACATCCATTAGCTCGATGTTATCTGACCATTTGGTCATGCAAGTTAACATAGTAATTTCCTTCATTAAAGCTTATTATCCCCCACTTAAAGTTTGTTATGAGCCAATTTCCTAAATTTTCGCGCTTTATATCAAGTCATACTAGCATAACCATTATTTTATTACAACTACTCCATCGAGGTACTTGCTAATGTAATTACGAAATTGAATGCTATTATATCCAGTCTTGTATCTAATTTTATTAAAGTTATCGTTGCCCATAAAACATTTGAAATATTTGTAAAATCAGATAAAAGTTAATTTTTATGTTCGTTGGTTTGCAAATTCTACTGCTAACGATACAATAGTTAGCAAAAATGTCAAGGTAACATGTTACCTTTATTGAATGATCATTTGAATATTTGGCTCTTGCCCGATCCACCTTAATATGAATGACAGGTTACAACTATCGATGTGAATTAGAATGCGACAAGCCTTCCCATTTATTTAATTAACCAATTTATATTAGTGAACTTATAAAAATGTTATTTAATTTATTTATTACTCTTCAACAAACATTGTACAGTAAACTTAAAAATATATATATTAATAACAAGATAAAAAAAGAAAAAAGAGTACAATTTGTTGGGCGGCCTTATCACTCAGAAGTGATCTCTTCCAGGCAACCCGGGCAAAAACATTAATAGATTATTGGCGGGTCGAGACACAAAATAGCAAAATAACGTACAACATGTACATAATATAATATATACATATGTACACATGTACAAATACATGACACATATACAAATGCATACAACATACTCATATATACATATAAATCAAATTGAATATTAATTTCAAATTGTCAATATATAAAAATATTTTCAAATGTTAGTGTGATTAAACAACATTAATATAGTTTTATGAAAGTAAAACTGCTGAACAAATAGCGTTTATGGAGTACTAATTTGCGAAAGACAGCGGTACGTTTTTAAAAACCCTTAACAGCGATCGATGGAATGCTTACTACAAAAAGTAACTTATGTTATCTTACTATCTTGAATATGATGTCTTTACAATACATTACTTTTATATTAATTGCTACACATTTCTAGTTTATGTGTCCCGCTTGTAAATTTATTGTAATTGGTAGGTGTGATAACAGTGATGACTCCTTGCAGATAATTTGAATAATGGCGTCCCCGTCCAAGCAGAGGTTCAAAAGGCAATCATGGTACAGGCGCCTCATGCACAAGAGATTGCCCATTACAAAATGGCTGCCCGAATATAATTCGGAGAAAGCCCTGGCAGACATTATAGCGGGTATTACAGTGGGACTAACAGTAATTCCACAGGCTCTGGCTTATGCGACTCTGGCTGGCTTGCCACCTCAGGTAATTGAGATCGTTATCATGAATATAAGACGTTTCTTGTGACAAGCGTTTATAAACAAATCATAATTGTATCACTCGTCGGTTAAGGCTTAAATAATAAATATTGCAAACTCGTATTAATAACTTGAAAAGTAATTGCTAATTTTGTATCGACATTCCTTATTTTGAAATGTGCGAATTTATTACTTCTATTATCACGCAAATAATTTTATATTGTTCAAGAATCTGTCCCCACTTTGATAAGTATCAAATTTTTAATACGTAGAAATTTTATTAGTTTATAACAAATTTGTATATTTGTTCATTATATTCAATATTTTTGAACTAAAGTCTATTCATCGTAAGTTACTTCAATTATGCGAGTGTTAGAAAAAATATACAATTAATAAATATACAAATTTTAATAAGTTTTCCCTGTTGATTTTTATTCTATTTAATATATTAAACTACATATATTATACTATACTATTTAAAGGAAGGAATAACAACATAGTTGCCGGACTGAAAGGATACAATTCGTACTTTCATCTTCATCGACATTGTTGCCATGTTTACCAGCCAATGCACGAATCGTTGCATTCATTGCCTTGCATAACACTACAATATAAATAATCCTTTCTTCTATTGTGTTATTATTCAATTGATATAGGTATCTATTTAATATTTATGTAGAAGAAACCGCCAGACGAATCTCGTTTGTCACGTTTCCACAATTGTAAAAACAAACACGTCTTATTATGTACATATTTCAATATCATTAAGACTCGGTTCACCTGTTATTTCTCATTTCTTTTTTGCTAACTAGGTCGCATAGTATATCAATATATTTTTTGTGTCTGTAAGCGGTTAACGTTTATTTAACTGTATTGCGCATGATAAATTAGTACGATACCCACAACGGTTTTTAAGTTGGGAGATTCTCAAAGAATTCTATGGAATATTCATTTTTTCAGTACGGTCTCTATTCTTCATTTATGGGATGCTTTATTTACATCATTTTCGGATCTTGTAAGGATATTACATTAGGACCGACAGCGTTACTAGCTCTCATGACCTATGAACAAATACAAGGACGAAACTTCGACTATGCTATCCTACTATGCTTCCTAACCGGCATAGTTCAGTTGATAATGGGAATACTGCATTTGGGTAAGTGATAACAAATAGGCATATTAATTAAAGCGTCTAAAACGCTTACACAAAATAGAATCCTTACTTACTACTTGTGTTAGTTTGTTTTATTTCACGTTGCATCGTAACGATGTTATCGTATAATTTTTGGTTTGGATATAGCTAAGAGTGGCATGGGCTACTTTTTACTGCGACGAAACAACCAGGCGTCATGGGAATTTGTTTTACCATGCGAAGAACACCACAGTTGCTAAGCTAGTATATCGTATGCATGATATAGTTTAGTTTAGTTTCAGCAATTTACTACGTGTTCCTACTTTTAAATTAATTATAAATTGCTACGAACATAGTCTTTAGATTGAAGATCTTAATGCTCTAACAACTCAGCCCCAACGTTCGACCCTATGCCAAGTAATTCTTATAGCTGGATATCTTAGCTGGAATTTTAAAACCCTTTTTAAATCCTTGTACGGTATTATCGTTACTGGGTTAACGACCCTCTTGTTTCTCGTTGCTGTTATAAATAGGATGATAAGAATACACATTTGTATTTTCTGTACTAGCAATTTATTATATAATGCTAGAAAATAAATCGGAGATTAAACTGTCTATTTGTGCTTTAATCTATTTGTGCTATATTATAGAAGTAATCGTAATTAATTGAAATTACTGAGAAATATTAAAATAGCATTTGGGCTCAAGATAATAACAATGTTTGTTATCCACTCAAACCGACTTTAAAAAAGAGGTTATCCACAATGCGTATTGCATAGTATCGGAAATGCTACGGGTACATGTTTTGAGCACATTATATGATAGAATTTTCTTCAAAATTTAAAAAATATTTTATTTCGCCAAAATTATTATTGTAGCCCAGTAGTATCTTGTTTACCTCTATTTAGAGAACGAAAAATATTTCATCAGTAACTTCAATGTACCAATAAAAAAACAACATAAAACAAATAACGAATAAATGAAAGTGCTGATAGAAAATATATAAATAAAAGTATAAATTTGTGTTGTGTTCAGGTGTATTGATAGACTTCATCTCCGTGCCCGTCACGGTCGGTTTCACATCGGCGACTTCTGTCATAATTGCCGTCTCGCAATTGAAAGGTTTATTGGGCCTGCAATTTCAGTCGAGGGGTTTTATTGATACGCTCAAAAAGGTAAACATTATTCATTGAAGGAAAAGAAAATGAAAACTTAATATTCAAAGAAATAAAGAACCAATCATTGCATGATTATGATTGCTCTATTAGTATATCGATAAAAACATATAAGTTATGCTTTTGAGTAATATCCTACTCCTACTAATCCTACTAATATTATAAATGCGAAAGTTTGTAAGGATGTGTGTGTGTTTGTTGCTTTTTCACGCGAAAACTACTCAACCGATTGCAATGAAATTTGGTACGTAGACAGCTGGACAACTGGAATAACATATAGGCAACTTTTTATTCCGATATTCCTACGGGATACGGACTTATGCGGGTAAAACCGCGGGGCGCAGCTAGTATCCTA
Source organism: Zerene cesonia (assembly GCF_012273895.1). Classification (NCBI taxonomy): domain Eukaryota; kingdom Metazoa; phylum Arthropoda; class Insecta; order Lepidoptera; family Pieridae; genus Zerene; species Zerene cesonia. Next base: position 5,591,979 of record NC_052116.1, on the reverse strand, counting down.
TAATGATTACATGCATATTTGCTACCCTATCTCTGAATTTTAGTTAGTGTTTTGTTGAACTTTTATTTGTGATAGTAATATTTTGAAATTATCTGTTTTAAGTTTTCAGTATCTGTAATCATTTGGTACCTACGTTTCTTTTATACTCTACTAGTTGTCCCGAGAGTCGTTGACCTGCCTTCCCGCGTTAACTTCTTTATTTAATTCAGAAAAAAAAAAAATAAACCCAAGTAGGTGGTCTTTCATAGGATCCATTTTCTGGCAATAACAAACTCAACAGAAATATAACATAATACAGAAAATAATTAACGAAATCCGTCCAGCGTGATGCCGTGACCAATAGAAATAAGTATTAATTTTTATACATAGCAATGAAGATTGCTAGATATAAAAATTCGTTTAACATCTGATTAATTGTTTATAACTGAATTGATCATGACCATTTCTATCTGGAATGCTATACTTACCTAAATTAAGAAAAAATCCCAAGAAAAATTTTCAACCATATTTATTAAACAACTAACTCGCATTGGGGTTTGGATAAATTCAACATGAAGTTCGTAAACTTTTTTTTTAGATTCTCGTGAATGTTCCCAACGCAAAGTTGGCGGACAGCGTCTTGGGAGTAACATGTATAATCATTTTACTTGTAATGAGGGTAAGTGTTTATTTAATATTTCTATTTCCGAAGTAATAAATATGAATACGGATGCTACTGTTGACATAGTATATTTATTGATGCTTGGTTCACATATGTATAAAAGTAGTTATATACGGAAAGTAACCTATATACGGATGAATAGCCATATATGCTGCATATAATTCATTTTATTTGCGTATACAAGGATTTTTCCTATTAAGTCTGGATTTTAATACGCATAAAGAACTAATATTACTTGTAAGTTTTTTTTAAATTCTTATATTTTCTTTCTTCTGAAACTGATGTCAATAAAGTACCTATCTCGGTTATTTTTAACTTAATATACATATTTTTTAATTTAATTTACATATTTTTTGCTACTCATGTGTATTGTACATCATCTATTTCAAGAAATATACTTAAAGTGTTGTCGTAAAAACGTTCAAAAAAGGATTGTTTAATGAAGTGTTCTACCGAATGAGAATTGACTTCATTCGTCTCTGTTTATATTATGTTACAAATCAGCGTATTATGAGACAAATATAACCGATTTTTAGTATTTATATATATAATTATTTTACTGACAACTTAACTATACTTCGGCCGTTCAGAGAATGCGTTCCTGACACCTATCAGTTAGTCACGACTAGTGATGGGCTCAACATAACACTGAGTTCGTTACCGTTCCTCCAAAATGAACCGCCGCATTATTTTAAGTCTATTTTCGTTTTAAATTGGCGGAATCATTTAAAATTTATATTTTCGTTATTTAAGTGGAAACCAAAAAAAAGTAATTCATATAATAAAATTGAATGAATAATTGAATGTGTGTACAGAATATTAATCAGACTCCGATTCGCTTGAGGAGGTGGTGTCTTCATCATCATCTTCGCCTACATGAATAATTATATTATTACCAATAATAATTATCTTCTACTATATAAAAATAAGTCGGGTTTTCCTTCCTGACGCTATAACTCCAGAACGCACGAACCGATTTCCACGGTTTTGCATTCGTTGGAAAGGTCTTGGGCGTCGTGAGGTTTATAGCAAAGAAAATTCCGGAAAAATTTCAACAGAAAAGCGGGAAAAACGAAGCCATCTGGTGGCGAAACGGAGTTCGCCGAGTTTGCTAGTATTTCATAAAAGTTATTTTATAGTCCATTATTTTCAAATTCTTAAAAAGAAAAACAAAACGTATTATTTTATATTATAAGTATAACTGTATAAGAACAGATAACGATACTTGCCTGTTATTTTTAGCACAGCACTACAAATATTAAGCGCTGACATAACCTTGTAATAGCGCAGTATAGATTTAGAAAAATATTGTTTACCAAGTTATTTGACACTCAGTTTGGCACAAAATTATAACATTCATTGATTATTGATATAATAATTTTTTTTAATGCTCATCAATTGTTAAAACGGTAAACAACCAGCAAAAATATTTTTATTTTAACTGCAACGCCATTACAAAGTTACGTCGTCAGTTCATTCGCGATGTGTCAGGAACGCATTCTATGAACGGCCGAACTATAATAACATTTTTACGAAAAATTACGAATTAAACAAGTAATCGAAAAAAAAAACTTTAAATACACGTATGATTGCCAATTACTTTTGCACGTTGATTATTAAAAAACGTAGCTTCTTCACTAGCTAATTTAGAATGTTGTACAATCTACGTCGATAATTTTCCCTGTTTTCTGAATAATCTCAAAAGATTAACTAATACAAATATAACTTAGTTTTTTAATATTATATCCCACGAGATTTGATGAGATTTGAAAATTGTTATTTCCAAAAATGAAATAAAATCAAACCAAGACAAATAATACTTGGAAGGACACGTCCGATATATCTGAGATCTTGCGTCAATTGAGAAGTTCCACATACACTAGTAAAGTTGCCAATGAATGTAGACCAATTATAATAACACCAATAATCGTTACAAATAAATAATTGTTATTGTAATATGGCGCTATATGGATGCGGAACAGTTATACATACTTATCTACTGTAAAAAAATACTATTTTTATATGTCCCAGATCTAATAAAACCGTTAGTAATCGTTATCATCTTATTAGTACCGGAATATTTCATACTAATTCCGACACCACTGCGTTATTCATGAGCGTAATGTAACGCAAATTATTTGCAGAAAATTAAGGACATAAATTTGCCCGCGCATCAAAAGGGGCTTAAGAAGGCATTGTGGCTTTTCTCAACATCAAGAAACGCTATAATCGTTCTGATATGTTCTGTCATGGCTTATGTTTGGGAAGCTCATTCGAAATCGCCGTTCAAACTGACCGGCACTGTCAAGTAAGTAGGTGTTATTTACCAAGAAACTGCAAATGCGAATGATATGTTACAGGTTGTTGTGGCTTTAATGCTTCCTTTACATGTGACGTCACGTCTATGAATATAAATGATAGAAATTTACAGTTATAACGCTCGATCAAATTAAATTGAAGCATTGTTGAAAATGGGGTTTGATAAATTTTATTTTTTTTATAAGATGCTTATTATTAACAGATTTTAAACGCGATTTATTCATTATATTATTAACCCAACGTTTCGAACACTTTACAGCGAGCATGGTCACGGGGAGACTGAGATGTTATATGTCTTGATGGTCATACAAAATTTGTTGTTTGTTGTATAAATGTATAATACTCGCGTAAAATCAAACACAAGAAAATACTTATTATTATTAAATACGCAGCAAAGAAATGAAACATTTTTTCGAACTCGAATAAAAAAGGTTTTGACTCAAACGGTTTTAGTCATTTTCATGCATAGATAATAAATAATAACCGATACCTTAAGTCAAATATTGATCTTTTAGAGATGGTCTCCCGCCATGGAACCTGCCTCCTTTCAGCACAGTCGTGGATGGAAGGAACGTAACTTTCATAGAGATGTGCTCAGAACTCGGCTCCTCTATAGTCCTTGTGCCTATTATTGGTGTGTTGGGAAACGTTGCCATTGCCAAAGCGTTTGGTAAGTTTTGTGTTTGATAACTAGAAATGCCATACAATTTACTATAAGAGATACTTGATTTCTAATAGAGTCAGACTTCAGGTTTCAGTTATTACCTAAATATTTTGAATAAAACGTTATCTTATACCGTTAACGTTTCGTTATACCGTTACGGTTATTCTGATGTTGTTCCAAATATATTTACTTGTGTGTCTATGCAAGTTTATCTAATGTAAAAAGGAGTTTTATTGTTAACAAAACCTATATAATATGTTTGTTTACAGCAAGTGGTGAATCGGTGGACGCGACGCAAGAATTGATAACTCTTTCGTTCGCAAACATTTTGGGTTCATTCCTTAGCGCGATGCCAATCACGGGCTCGTTTTCAAGGAGTGCTGTGAACCACGCTAGCGGTGTTGCCACACAATTCGGAAGTCTTTATACAGGTATGTAGACTCTTTTAACACCATCATTTTATTCATCATATTCGAGATAATCTTCTGCACTTCTCACTTCGAACAAAAATCTAACAAAAACAGCTTTCCGTCCAAAGCTTCGCCCACATAGTTAAAGGAAAGGATAGACAGACCCGCGAGTTGTCCACGTGGCATTCCCGTTTCCGAAGGATCTCTGTACCAAATTTCATCCAAGTTGGTTACGCGGTTCTTTAGTTTCTTTATACCTTCTTGCTTTATATGTTAATTTAAGTTATATAAAAATTACACTCGAGGAATCACTTGATAATTACCGAATTTATTTATTTTTTGTTACCTTTAGAAATTACGAATTCGTATATATGTATATAAGTGAAAAAACAATTTTGATGACAATTACGACACAATAGAAAGGTAAATGATACAAATAAAATCGGCTGGTTCATATTTTATTAATATAGAAGTTTACGAATGTTTATAAACATTCGCTAGTAATACGTGGTACTACTGTTTAAATAATCGATTTTCCTTATATTTCATACATTGTTGTGCTTGTGTTTAATGGAAGTTCGTAGTATTTTTGTATTCCGCTATCTCACTCAATATATTAAACAAATTGGATAACGTGCCTATAATGATATAATGATATTGATATTTTCGTTCACTTCGTTCCATTTCCGAAGACTGACGATGAATACTTAGTCTGGCCATAAATACTGTTACACTTAATTATAAAAAAATATTACATTTGAATTTCGAATCTGTCAT
>NC_052116.1:5533590-5586148 GCF_012273895.1 Zerene cesonia | reverse complement strand
ATAAAGAAATTAATAAATATGTAATTTTGTTAACAAGCATAACTGTATTAAAAATGTATGATGCTATTATCATGTTTCAAATTGAATATAAAACTTGTTTTAGTCTATTTTGTTTGGTAATTAGTATCCGGTTGATTCGCTTATTTAGGTGTGTAATGACTGGAACAGCCACAAGCTAACTCGGACAACGTGTCGAAAAAAGATCGAAACTCACTAATACGAAATATCGAACAATATTGTTTAATTATATATTATTGATGTATTTTTCGATTAATTTAACTGATTTTTTCTTTGTACAATGCGGTTAACACGTGGCACCCTTATACCCTTGCTGTTATATTATAATCATCATAAAATGAAATTCCTATTCCCATTAGTCTGAGATATTAAGGACAATTTTCTTATTTTTTTTTTTATATTTTATTATATTATTGTTAATTTTAATTGATGATATGCTGTTGATAAGAAATTTAGAGATTACTCAAAATTAAACAATTATGTTTATAGCTAAAGTTGTTAGTATAAAAAAGTTATTTTCAATATGTCATCGATTGTATTAAAAATAATAGTTGTTTAGGGACAGTCATATATACAATTTATTTATCAATCATTAGAGTACGAATGAAATAATCCAATAAAAATTAAGAGATTAAAAATTAAGTTTATTGCATATAATATTACTATTTACTAATAACGTATTTTTATTATTCGGCAGGTATTCTAGTGATTTTAGCTCTTAGTCTTCTCACCCCCTACTTCTACTACATTCCAAAGGCATCGCTCGCCGCTGTCATTATTTGTGCTGTGATATTTATGATCGAGTATGAGGTGAGAATTTTTAATGATTTATTTATATAACAATGTAAAGAGTAGTTAAAAGAAATAATATATAACTACAAAAGCGTTAACGTTCTACAATTTAGTTATCTGGGTCTAGACAATGATTTATTTTTAAACTTCCGCGACCTATAGTAGACAAAAGCCACGATAAGACGTGCGTTTAATATTCGATGTAAATAAATTGTAGTTTCTACGAATATGCGGAAGTAATCTGATTTTAAAATTAGGAATCGGTAGTTTTTCTTTAATATTAATCTTTATTACATTCCGTGTTATGCAATATTGGTATCGAACATTATGAAATCTAAAAATTGTTTTGTTAAAAAATGTAATATTAATGTAATGTTTGTGATTTATTGTCGTTGCCAAATTCCTTTATTCTAATGAATTAATGTGCAAAATTAATAGAATCTTTCTGCAATGCCATTAAGTTGCCAACATCCTTTTATGATTGATTGATTGTTGTTGTTTTTTTTTTTATAAACCATTCAATAAAATACTCCATTGCCTAATTCCTTCCGCCCTATTGCTACGGCTAATATCGTTTTAGATTATATATTATCCTGTACTAGACCTAAATATGAACACCTTTTACAATTCATTTAAATAAAAAAGGTGACTACAAGGTTTACTCAAGATTAAAAATAATTTATAATAATTGTATCTAGTTTTAGGCTCGTATTAAAATAACCAAAATCCGTTAAAAATCTATTGTTCATGTTGAACTTTTATATAAACTTTTTCGAAAAATCAAACTCCTGAAACGTGACGAAGGTCTTACGAGGAGTTTAAATTCTATGTTTATATAATGTGCTTCCATGATTGTTTTTCATTATTATCTTTCAGGTAGTGAAACCAATGTGGCGGTCGCGTCGTGCGGACCTAGTGCCGGCGTTCGCCACGTTCGCGCTCTGCCTCGTGGTTGGAGTCGAATTGGGCATCGTTGCGGGCGTGCTACTGAACGTTGTGCTACTGCTGTATCCCAGTGCCAGGCCGCAATTGGACGCTGAGATTGTCACAGTATGTGTACTTTATTGACTGCTCGCCCCGGTTTCAACCGTGGTACATATATAGCCTATGTCACTCAGTGTAATTGTAGATTTATAATGGTCAAAGAATTTTTGAAATCTGTCCAGCCGTTCACCCGTGATGGCGTGACCAAGGAAAATAGGGATTCATTTTTAGATACATATATTACGGATGCGCAGCCCGATGTTAATAGGTAAGGGAAAAGGAAAGGTTTGACGACTGGAAAGGATAGGAAAGGACTGGATCGCGTGAAGAATAGCTCCCCCACTCGCCGTACGAAACGCAGTGGCATGCTACTATTTCACGCCGATTTTCTGTGGGATGTAGTACTTCCCCGGTGCGAGCTGGCTCTCTATGAATGTATGCATGCTTAGTTCTTTAAAACTACACATAATTCACGAGCAAGATATATGTATAATAACATCTATTAAACTTATCCGAATTTAACGCGTGCGAAGTAGCGGAAATAGCTAGTTGTATGTATACAACTCATTATTAAGAAAAAAATGTCAACCGATCTTTAAAAAAAGGTGTAATTTCTTTACGGTAGTGTATTTTTTCTTCTCAAACAGATTTTTATTGTATATTTTTAATTATATTATATATTTTTTATCATTATATTTTTTTTTTTCTTCTTGTGTTTGAAAAAATTTGAAATTTGAAAAAATTCACAAACGTCTGACAATTTGTTCAGGTGTTAGTTTTCTTGAAATAATAACACATAGATAGGCGTTTAGTCTTGTCAAGGTCGCGCTTATAATTATTTATTGTAATGTCGTAATACATCCGAATAATTTAAAGTTATCAGGTTTTTCAAATAAAAATACACTGTTCATTCCACTAGGTCTCTATTATAAAATTAAATAACTGTGAATTGCCAAACATTTTAAAATCATATTTAATTTTATGGTTATGAAATATTTTTTTTAGTAATGGTAGGATTGCCGAGGTTTATTGTTATAACTAACAAGAGTTATGCAATAAATTCTATTACATTCGTGTCGGTTTACCAAACTTCTCAATTAGAGTTATATTTTGAAGTTTTTTTTTGCAGAGTTCGCCTTTAGATTTAGGGCAATATAAAGTACTTTGTATAACTATAACCATATTGTTTCCATATCCTCATATAAATAATGATACTCACAAAATAAAAACTAACCAGAATATTTATTTGTTTCCGCATTTATATCGTGTGATATTAGCGCAAAAACTATTTCCTTGATATCAAAAATTTATTTTACCATTAGAGATCTAAATTATTTCTGAGTTGCGGGCTGTTATTTTTTCTCGTATCAAATTGCTCCAACTTGACATATAATAACAAAGAAACTGAGAAATTAATAAATAATAACAATTCCACAGAACAACTCAGGTTTGAACTATCTGCTGATAACAGTGGGAAATAGCCTGTACTTCCCCGGGGTGGAATACATTCGCCAATATGTGACGCGGACCGCTAGCAACCAAGGCGGTAATATGCCAGTGGTTATTGATTGCCGATATGTGCTTGGTAAGTATTATTTTTGTTATTTTTATTTTATTTCAATGAGAGCAATTTATAAAAAATAAAAAAAAGGAATAAAATAATTAGGTCATAAGCCGCGGCGTTCCCGCGTTCCGATATATTTTTTTAACTTGTTATGTAGTATTATTTAAATTGTTAAAAATTATGCATAATACCAACTTTGGAGTTTTTACGTTTTGAAACGTTTTTAAAAGACCTTACGCCAAATGTGTATGTGCGATGATAAAGCTTACAATCAGGCTTATGCTTCAGCTTACACGCTTCAGCTCCAGTGCCGATGATGATATAAAAAGTGCCATATTAAACCATCCATCAATTCCAGGTGCGGACTTCACAGCGGCCAAGGGCCTGTGCGCACTGTCGAACGCGCTGTCGTCCCGCGGGCAGCCGCTGGTGCTGCTGTCGCCGCGCGCCAGCGTCGCCGCAGTGTTCAGCGGGGCCGGCTCCAGCGTGCTCGTCGTGCTCAACGCCGACGAGTTGGACCTCACCTTACAAGGTATTACGCTGTCGAACACGCTGTTCTGCTGTGGCTAGACGCTGTCGTCACTTTTATGTCATAGCGGGCATCAGAGCTGGTTCGCTTGATGGTAAGCGATCGCCACCGCCCATGAACATTCGCAGAGGTAGTACCTCTACGAATGCGCTGTCAGCTTTTGAAAGGTAAGGGATAAGGAAAAGATTTACGACTGATAAGAAGGAATGGACTGTGAAGGGTAAAGAAAAAGAAACGGGCCTCCGGCTTCTCCATTCACCGTACGAAACACCATAGCATAGCTATTTCATGCTGGTCTTCTGTGTGGATGTGTTACTTCCCCAGTGCGAGTTAACCAAATGATCGCTGAAACGTGTTCGACTCCCACAAGCAAGTTGGGACGTTCGGAGGTATCGTGTGCACTGCCGAACGCTCTGTTTTGCTGTGTCTTAGCCGCTAGTTATATTGCTAGTGTTAAGGTATTGAGGGCACTGTCCGCGCTTTTTCACTGTGGCTAGCCAAAAGTGTCAACACTAGTAAATGACGGCACTTTGTAAGGTAATATGGGGGCTGGCTTGTTTAGCAGCCAAAGCCAAATGATCTGGCTTCAATGGTCATGTGTTTGGAGCGGTGATCAATATATACCAGCAGCAATCTGAACTGAATTCCATGCAAGCATAATATAATTAACCAAGGAACTGGTGTCCCATGTCAGTTTCGTTCAAAAATCTATGTGTATAACATAATGTATATTATACTCCAATACATACTCTTATAGTTAGCTGAAGTTGAAAGCTCTTATGTAACGCTCCTTATATAATTATAATATATTATATTTATGAAAAAAAAATAAATCAAATAGTAGGTGTAAAAATATGACTTCGATAGTAAAATGACCTTTTTTCCAGAATTAACGGGCCAAATTCCCCTCCCAGTGATAAAGGACGGTGAAATGAAAAGAATCACTCCGCCACCCACTTATACCTCGTTAGCAACAGAAGAATCGCTGGAAGTCGTGATCTCAGACGATAGAAATAACACGCCCTTATTGAGTGCCGTAAATAGGAAAAAAGTTAGTGAAGTAGACGATACCTAGTGAGCTATAAGTAGTATATACAGTCCAGTACCTATGTGACGTAGATTAGATAGAACTTTGTTAGGAAGGCCAAGGAATGCTATTTAAAATAAGAACCAGGGTTTGTAGGTAGTTTTTAAAACAGTTAAGTGTACAATTGTTATTTATGTGAGTTTTTGTAATCTGTATGAGCCTTAAAGCTCTGGAACTCTTTTTATATTTGGTTCGTAAAGCACTAACGAGCAAAAATGACAATATTTATTCGTCTAAGGTGATATTGTGAAATTCCTATAAAACTGCCTGTGGACAAAACTTAGCATTACTTTTGATTGCACAGTGCAATACAAAATAATTAGTCCTCGTCGGTCTTAGACCAGTAGTACGTAAATAAAATACCTAACAAATGTGTTATGATAACGCAGTTAATTAATTTCTAAGTTTCTGTAGTACAAGATAGCAATGGTGATGGTTTTGCACAGTGAACAGATAAAGAGGTTAGAGGACCTTGTAGGCGTGATGGGCGCCGGTCATATTTTAAAACGCTTATAATATGATCATTTTCGTATATATCAACACATTGTCTGTTTGTTGACAGCAAAGACACAATGACAATAAAATATATACATTGCTTGCAATGTATGGGTACCATCTTGTACTAAACAAGCGATCGCGCATTATAGTGCGTTCATTGCGCTTCATTCGCGAATGCCGAGTGTAGTGGAAGAACACATGTGATACGTGTATTTCCTTCGTAACCTTTTTTATCTGTTCTGTGGCTATGCTCATCTATAATGATATACTATTAGTTATCTGCTATTCTCGTTTTTGAACAAAGTTCAATAGTGATAAAGATAAAACGGACGAAAGTTTTTTTATTCCGTAATAAAATATACACGACTTAATATAGTATTTGCCAAAAAGTTTACAATACTGCTAATTATTATTTGACTCAGTCTATGTTCTGTGTATGTCTTCTCCAATTAATATATGACGTCCTCATATCTTTGCTCATCTATAATTACGATGTAATATGTAAGATAGTTTGTAGATTTGAAAACCATTTGATTGATCGATATAAAAAGTTGTCAAGCTTTGTTTCTTGACAATATAATACACCTTAATGTCATTTTAAATATAACGTGTGGAAAATTTAAATATATATGTATTTATTTATATATCATGAGCACTTAATATTCCAGTATTAAAAGTATGAAATCGTTAAAGAATATACACAACATAAGTACCGTGAATAATTGTTATACCAAGTACACGTCCATAAGCACTGCTTTGTGTATAATTTCCTAATTTGGTATGAGTACTTTTTTAATTTAATCAGTATACTATCTAGAATAATTATAAACAATATTGTATTATATATGGTTAAAAGAAATCGCACCTATTATTGAAATGTATTCAGTGATTACATTTTTTTTTTTGACTCTACTTTATATTTATGTGTAATTAAGTCGCTGATATTTGTGATGAGAATAAAATTTTATGTAATTGTGTATGTGTGTGTGTTTTCATTCATTTTCTCACTCTGGTTGAATTTAACAGGTAGGTCTTACAAAAAAAGTCACATCCGCGTCGGTTTCGATACCTGTCAGTTTTGAGAACGGGTTCTTAATCGTATACAAAATAAAATGAACGTATTTTTATTAAATATTTATTATAAAAATGTAAAATAAATTATAAAATCTTCAAAAAATTTAGCACCTTAAGTTTCAATGTAAATGCATTGTCTGACTATATTCTATCTAAAATGAGTATCAAAAACGCTACAGCTACTTAAACTTATTATAATAAACTAACACAATATTTAAACTAAAAGAATAACTACAGTGATCTATACGATTTCACGAGAATTTTAAATGGAAGAAAATGATAATGTTATAAAACACAATATAAATGTTGATGATATTTTAAAATGCTAGATGAATGAATGATAATATTATTGCTACTTTTTCTATCGATTCGACACAATCAATTTTCGAAGTTTTGTTAACTTCAAAACAAATTTTACTGTTCCAGCACTGTACCTAAAATCTCATTATAAGTTCATAGAGTACAACCTACCTCTGAATAACACGATAAAAAGACTGCGTCGAATCAATTATGCAGTTAAATAAAGTAAAGATAATATAGAAAACAGTTTGCCCCTTATTGCCTAACGACCGTTTGGTGTAGGAACATTGGCTTAGAAGCGGATCTCAGTTTCTCAGACACAACGTGTGCAATTCGTGCACTTCGTTGCCAAACAAGTTCACGAGTCCGCTCATGATTGCTATCAACTCGCACCTGAAATATAAGTCAAACAATTAAATATCCATATAAACGTCTTTCACAAAAGAGAAATGATACGGAACAGCTTTTAGAAAATAATGACTTTGGCAAGATAATAAACAAACCTGCTTCGGCTGCAAGACTTTAATAGAATGTAATGTAGCAATGCCTTGACTGTTGACGCGCAGAGTTAGTTTGCCGTTCATCTCAGCAGTTGTAGCTGTAGCTGATTTGAGCTCTTTCTTTGCGCCACGTCCAACCTTCGAAATAAACGATCTTTGTAAATAATCATTCAAACGGTTTAGTAATAAAAAGCAATTAGCCAAAATTAAATACTTACTTCCTTTTCTACCCGAAGTATCAGAGGGCCTACCGCGAAATTACTTTTTATCGTAGTATGGTCAGTCATAATACTGACTGCGACATCACCGGATCTTCTTAAAGATGAGAGCCCATATAGGGTTCCCTTGGCTCTGGGCTTACTCTTTTCACTAGTCTTAACCTTATTTGACGATGGCTTTTTCGTGTTCTTCACCGGTGCTTTTGCTGGTGGTTTAGGTTTAGGCTTGGTTGTTTTCTTAGGTTTAGGTTTGGCTGTGGTCGACTTTGCTTTTCCACTTTCATTTCCAGATTTCTCTTTAAGCGCTCTAGTTTCTGTTGACATAATATTTTCACTCACTGTATTAGGTTTCTGGTCATTTATTGGTTCTTCTATTTTATTCGTTTGTTCTACTTTTTCAGGTATTTCATTTTCTGATTTCTTTTCAGTAACTCCACCACGCGCCGTGTTCTTTTTCTTGTTTTGAGTTTTTCTAAAATAATTAGTATTTATTAGCAAAATCATTATTGAACGTGCGAAACATATCGAAGTATTTTATTTTAACGTTATAAAGACTTACGTTTTGTTTGTTTTATTTTTATTCTTTTTGGGTTTCGAGCCCTTCTTGCTTGCATCAATTGGTTGCAATTTCACACTTACAGGATCATAAGAGCGTCGCAAAATATCATTCATCTTTTCAAGAATACTATCAACAAATTTATTGTATTTCACTATGTACACTGCAGGCACTGGTGCTGGCTTCTTAGGCGGCTCATCTGATAACGCTCCTGTTGTGAGAGTTTATAATTTAAGAAAGATATGCCTAACATAATGATTGTTTATTAAATGTACATTTTTTAATTTGACATAGTTATCTGAATATGTAGATTTTCATAAAAATCGTCATTCTACTACTATTTTACTTTCTCTATTGCCACATACTTTACTATAATAATCAAAAATTAATATATTAATAAAATCATCTGCAATTTACATTTTCTTCGTATAAATATGCTATATTTGAATATTACTTTTAGCAATCCATTATAATTTCTCAAGTTTTCAAAATATTATCAAAAAATATATTTATATTTCTCCCCTTCTGATAAAGTGTACCTTTTTTATGTTGTCATTTCTATTCACAGTCATTTAAGGTCAGGGAAACAGTCAAGTAAAAGTACAAGTAAAGTCATTTCATTTATTCTGTTCATACCAATTTAGGACGAGTAAAAACTAAACGTAAATAAGATTCAACATAATGAAAATTGTTGATTTGCTCATTCAATAAGCCGAAATCCAAACAATCAAAAACAAATAAATGATTCACGGTATAGGGAAATCTGTTTACTATTCAATTTCTCTCTCAACAAAATTTAAACAAATATTTACTGAATTACATTATTCATGACATCACGCACTCGTACACAGTGTGTAATTAGGTATTCAGTGGGCTAATAATTCATACAACAACACGTGCGATTCAAATCACGTCAGTGAGACACGCGAGCGGCTAACTGTTTTAGTCTCCAAGCAGCGCTTGAATTCTAATCGTTTGTAACAATTAATAGGACCAGTCAACGATGGATTTTCTATTTTCTGCACGTAAAAGAAACTGCGTGCCAAACTATTCGCATTTGAAGAAATCTAATCCAATAAATTATTAGAGGCTATTTCAACCTTAGTAATTCATTTACATGGACAATATTTCATTTCATATTCAGTTCAATTATAATCAAATCAAATAATGTAACAGACATTATTATTATTATCTAGAAATGTTTACAACTTGATACAATTTCTTTTATCTTTGAACTTGAAATGGCTACTCGTTACTGATTTCTATCAAAGAAAGGAAATAGAGGCCGCAATCAAGCGAGTTGTTTTAGGCGTTGCCGGTAACAAACTCGTTTAATTTAGGTCAAATGTGTTCCTCGCGCCTCTCCCATAATTTCTCGGTGACAAACACTAAAAATTTCTCTTTTCACATCTCATTATCTTGATTTCACTAAAGCGGACATAAGGCACGAAAATTTCGTCATTCAGTGAAAGTAAGTCTGATTCGATTTATACTCTGATCTCTGAATGTCGGGGTATTTAGATTTGTCAAGGTCGGGATCTGGGTGCGGTCAAAGAAAGTGTCAAGGCTACAGAAGAAATCGGATGGGTTCATCGTACGAAGTCCGGATGAGAAAGTAAACGGGCTTGATACCCGCTGTCGACCCCTTAACACACATCAAGTTCAGGCTAGTTCCTTATTAATAATCTACTGAGCTCTAACTACGGTCTGTCAGATATGATGAATGTATCATGGTATAGCTATCTTATCTACTATCTATTAATTTGTTTATATTGCATGCGTCTAGTTCATATATAGGCGGCCTTTCATTGTGTGTCGGATAGGTGTAAGGAATTGGAACTGGTTTGTACGTATAATACATATATAAATCGGTCAAAAAGCTAGTTACTTATATTACTTTTAATATTTACAATTCAATCATAATAGTAATAAAGGATATATGATATTAAAAGCATAAATACTTTAGCATAGTATAAACATATAATTTGATGGATAGGATAAGGGAATTCTACATTATTATTTTATATTGACTAGTTTGTTTTGTAAATTTATGATAAAAAATTAAATTAATATAACTAGATAATGTCACTCTTTGTGAATGTGATTTGACAATAATAAAATTCACTAGGGTTTTGACCGACATACAAAATTCTCTACTTAAATACGCACAAATCATTTCAGAGGTAGTTTAAAAAATTTCACACAGTTTTAAGAACAAACAGTTTTATTTCAAAATAATTTGCCACGGGTCTGATGTGACATGATCTAGACATTAATTTAACTTTTACTTTTTCGGGTCCATACTAACACTCACACATCAAGCACACACACTTAATAAATAAAATAAATTAAATAGCATAAATAAATAGTTAATAAATAGCTAAGCTAAAGGACGGGACCGAGGAGGTCTCTCAGGTGGATGCGGGAGCGAGGCACGCCCGTTCACTGGCGCCATTTAACTATCTGACCTTTTTGTGTTCTGTGGTCCTTATACCAGCGGCGGTGGTCGCTTTTGTTTTCTTTACTTTACCGTGATGCGTCTTTTTTCCACTCTTTTTTTTAAGCGCCGCTACATTAGCCTTTAACTTTTTAGACTCACGTGAATGCTTGGAAGAGATATTCCTGCCGAGAGCATCAGAAATGTCGTCATCTTCATCATCGTCATCGTCTTCCTCTTCTTCATCATCATCCTCATCATCTTCAGGTTCTAATGCGTCAGTGATATCTTCCTCGTCATCATCATCATCATCGGCATCGCTGGCAACAGCGGCTTCTGAACTAGCAACAGGGGTTTCTACTTCAGCACTTGCGGGTTCTTTTTGAGCCTCAGATTCATCTCCTTCCACGGCGGGTTCGCCTTCAGATGCTTCGGCTTCTTCTGAAGCGGCAGCGACTTCTTCGACTGAAGTAGATGCAGCAGCAGCGGGAGCAGGAGCAGCGGCTACAGTGTCAACCGCGGCTACGACTGGCTGTGCGGCTGCGGGCTCATCATCGTCATCGTCATCTTCTCCACCTTTAGGAGAAAAATGATGAAAATTAATATTTAAAGCCCCGGAAAACAAGTTAGGTGGTCAATTAAAGTAAAGTGTTATTTAATCCCAATTATTATTTTTGACCATTAATATAACGCAAAGTATTAATAACTCCTATATAGT
Source organism: Zerene cesonia (assembly GCF_012273895.1). Lineage (NCBI taxonomy): Eukaryota > Metazoa > Arthropoda > Insecta > Lepidoptera > Pieridae > Zerene > Zerene cesonia. The sequence goes on along the minus strand of NC_052116.1, from coordinate 5,574,873 downwards.
TGTATTGTTTTTAAATTAAAATTGCAAGTTCTATATTAATAATAACATAACTTTATAAGTTAAATTATTTTTAAATTGTTCTGTATTTAAATTGATTATATTGTTATGTATCTCACCTCCCAAGATATCATCGAAGAATCTTTCTAGATAATCATCATCTTCGTCATCATCTGCTTCCTCGTCTTCATCATCATCATCGTCGTCGTCGTCGTCATCATCGTCGTCGCCTATTGAGAACAAATTAACCTTAATTCACGAATTTATTTCACTACAAAATTTTCAATGGTCGTATACCATGAGCGTTAAAAATTGAATTATCATACTGATCGTTAGAAAATATTGTTTAATATACAATAAGGAAATGGGTACACTGAACCATAACTGTAAAGACATATTTAATCAATGTGATTATAAATCATGGTAAAAGAAAAGCTGGAATCCAGCTATCAGGAATTAATTATTTGTACTGTAATTGTGCGCAAAACAGCGTTACTGCGATGGTGCGTGACATAGAGAAGTATGCTTTATCCAGTAGAAAGCACGGTAGCTTCAATTTCTCTGATTGAGTATTTCTTTTAGAATCAATTAACAAATGAGAGCATCTGTCACGCTGCGTACATTCCGTTCGTTCGCGTCCTGATTCGTTGGAATTTTATCGACAAACTGTAATACTTTCTAATGCATTTTCAATCGATACGTTTAAATAATACAGTATAAAGTTATAAATATGTGACATCATAAAGTATTCATTTATAATTGAGCTGCTTTTTTCAAATATAATAACATGATTTTCAAATCACTAAACAATAGAGCAATAACAACTTCTTATGAGCAAATTAGTCACTTATTTACAGAAACAAATGTTTGTATTTCCGAATAAAATCAAATTTTAACAAACAAAGGTATTTGTGTACAAAATGATGTTAATACTATGAATAAACGAAAGCATTCATATAGTAAACAATATTTAAAACTCGCAGTCTAATACTCAGCAAAAAATTTATGATGAAAATTTATTTAAAAATATCTGTCTTCAAACAAACTTAAAAAAAAACTGATGAAAATATCTAGCCCGTATGAAACGTAAATCTAGTATTGGATTGTAACTACCGTTACGATGAATTCTTGCAAACGGTAAACGGTATACGCAAATAAATTTATTTACTCTACTCGTTTAAAACTTGTTAGAAAGTTTTCATTTTACAGTAACGACTATCAAACTTCTTACTTGAATGTAATAAAGTAAATAACACGCGATTTTATAATTAAAGAATTTCGTATAATTAGAGGAAAAGATTAGAAAATTAGAATTGTTTTATTGACCTGTGATGTCACCGATACCATCATCATCGTCGTCGTCGTCATCATCATCGTCGTCGTCACTGGAAGCTGCTGGAGCCGCGGCTGGGGCCGATTGTCTTCCAACCTCCTTCTCCTCGCCTTCAGCAGACCTGGTGATGGGGCTACTGCTTGCCAAAAACACTAAGCAGCATAGCGCCGCTAAAAACAATAATGACCTCATCTCGTATCTGAAACAAACAGAGGTCTTTAATCATCACCGTCAAGTGGTGGCCGCGACGGGATAGTCACGGGCACTCGCTATCACGATATCACAACACTATCACAATCACAGCACGTGCACTGGATGTCCTTAACACTTCACCTTTTGACTTTTCACTGTTGAGTCCTAATGGGCTCTTGCGGAAGGTGTTCCGCCCGCGTCCTTCTGTATCGGTGATCGGGACGCTATGTCCGAGCCTGGCGAACGGAAACGTTATAGCGGCGGCGTCTTCACCGCACTCTCTTTTATAGAGTTACGTCACACTGGCTGGGAAGGAAAGTAGTGATGGTAGCCAGTGCGGACATAGATCAACAGCGTTATAGACTTTCTCCGAATATCTACTCAATTATATGCTTATAAAATACAGTGTTCTCTCTTCTGTTTTACAGTGGCTATTACGTGTCGTTACCTAAACAATGATAATAGCGAGTAGCTCTGACTCGTTGAAGGGCTGAATCTGTTATGAGTTAAAAACATATCATGTTATATTTTATACTATACGGCGGGTCTGCGTCAGACGCGAATCTATAAGAATCGAAGAGGGGTTGCAAAAGTTCGATTAACTAATTTATTCAACTTATTTGCCGACGTATAATGTCTTTGGAGAAAAGTGGGCAAGCGTGTGGTATTGGAATTTTAAAACATTTTGAACATTAGTATGTGGTCACTAGAGCCATACTTTCACTTAAGGTTATGTATGAAAACGCGTCTAGTGTAATTGATAACGTGACGTAAAAAGGAGGCGCACGATTGGGAAATATTTGCAACTTTTACTAGCGCATTATATGACCAATTATTCATCATAAATCGCAATTACAGCTCAATAAAATTACAATATGATCGTGCGGATTCCATTCATAAACAAGACTTACAGTTGTGAATTGTAGAATGTAATTCAGATATTTCGTTAATACCAATCGTTGTATACTTTAAGTGGGTGTTTATATCAAGATTTAGTGACAGTTTTTATATTTTTACTTTTTAATACAGCATACAGCATTAATTATATTAAAGTTAATCAATACAAAATCGCTACAATCGTATTAAATTCACAGTCTTTTAAATAGTGCGTAGAATTTTCAGGAAATACGAGTATCTGAAATCTGTGCAGGACATTGAAGTTTCACATGTCCTCTCACAATATCCTCCTATTCTCGTTCTAACCAAGAAGTGTGATGCGCTATTTCCATAAAGTGATGGTCGTTATTATTATAACTATAAAGTTAGCTTACAGGTTGATAACGCGACATCACTCCTAAGCGAGAAAGGTCTAAACCCGTTTTTGGTTTTGTAGGCGGCCACAAATATTTGTATGCGGCTTGTGAATGGACCTCGAGGACTTTCTCCGGCTGACTCTTACACTCACACTGCAAGCGTCAGTCGCTTGTAGATATTTTGTGCCACTTTACATTACCAAAATTATGACATTTTTTGTATTTGCTGCTTTATTGAGTTCTGCTCAATAATTTCATTCCAGATGGACGATGATTTTAACAAATCTTTACAGAAATCTTACGGAAACTCATTTCACTTTAACATTATTTCGGGTTTCCTTAAAATACATTTTAATAAAACTAAAATATAATCGCTTACTTAATCAACATATTGAAATCATTAAATCAAATATTGTATTTCAGTTCAAAATAAACATCAACACGTAATCATATAACACAGACATTATAACCAGGATCTATTGTGTAACACTCAAATATTTATCATTTCACTCATAGTTTCTCCACACTAAAAACAGCGGTCAAACGATTTTCTTATACAGCAAATAACTACACACTAATATATTTGTGGCTCTTAATTCTTTTTCTCTTTTCTTTCAATGAAAAAATTGAAGAATTATGTCATAAATCTGAAATATTTTTTGGTCATAAAACTTTTGTCGCGTTGTATATGAGAGATGTTAAATATTTTATGGGCGAAGTACCAACATCGATACCTAATGTTTCATTAGAAAATATTGTTTCTAGTGAATTTATTCAATAAATTGTCAAATTAAAAGTTTGGAGAAATCTTAATTATATTGGTTTGTGATCTGTGGTTTAGCTACAACATACCACAATGTCAACAGAGCGACTATCAATAGTCGATAGGAACCATTAAAACATCAAAGAACCAGTCTCCATAAGGTCAATGTATTCGCAATTTACGACGGTTATTCAGAGATATCTACGATTTAAGCCATTTCTACCTCAAGATATTCATGATATTCAAGCTTTAGATGCCAAATCCTCGTGCTGCTGGCCAAAAATGTAATTAATAAAAAAAGGAAAGTTATTTGATTCACATAAACTTCCGTTTATTTTTATGTAACACGAAATCTCGTAAGATAAATTCAATCCAGATAATCTTCTCGGAATTATGAAAGTTAACGTAATTGATAATGTAATGTTTTTCGAAATTTCAATATTTTTTATGGCTTCGGGTTTTAATATAGTACTTTTAACACCGATAAAACAACATTATTCGATGCATGAAGCTAAAGGATTGTCTTTCCAGTTAATTTCTTATTTTGTTCCGATTGTAATAAATATTGCATTGGGATTAAGATTTATTGCTGGTGTGGTTAAGAGCATGGAAATAAAAAAGTTACGAGCCAATTGATTTTTATAGTCCCTTCCAATTATTTGATTAAACTGTTTTGAAGTCAATTTGAATGTTTATCTGGAAATTAAAATGAATAAGTATAATAGAGAAAGCTTACAAGCAATTCTACATAGAGCGGTTTAAGGTTGTTGTTATTTATTTGAAAGGAGAAATTGTTTCAAAATGTTAAGAAAAATAAACCTACTTCTGTTTGTATGTTTTATAAGTTTTTTCAATGTTGTCAACTATATATAAGTGTATGTAAAATATATTTTTCACACTCAGCCTCATGTTATTTCAAAACTCCGAAGTAAAGATCTCAACACTTCTAAGAACACAATTAATGTCAATGTTGAGATTTCAAGAAAGTAAAAGTTTTAAGGAAAATGAAACTACAAATTTCACAGTTGACATAATTTTTTAGATAAATGTTAGCTAGTTCACGTTATTTCATTTGTGAATAAAACCGGTTTTTTACACTATCGCAAATATTCTTTGAAAGATTTGTTAGTAATTGATTTTTTCTGGCTTAATTTTACGTCATAATCACGTTATAATACATATGACTCTATTCCCCGAATATAATATGAAAATTCTCTTCTATATATTATTTTCTTTTCGTTTTGCATACATTTATGGTTTGAACAACAAATAAAAAATATCTCAAAACAAATTCTAAAACGCAGTTATATTCAATGCTTTGTATTGAATTATTAATATTCTTGTATCAATGCGAACTCTCTCGAGAATTGTAAAGTATTATAACAGATAAATTAATGATTAAATGAATACAGCATACAATGAAAATTGTAAAAAAAATAGATTATTGACTTAACCGGGTGACCTGGACGTTAAGTATAGGAAGTAAATCAAGGGCTATCCTGATTAGTAATGGGTGGCATAGACCAAGAAAACAGATACTCGATTTTTTTTTTTTTGTATATCTTTAATTTCAGAATCTGGAACAAGTTACACGGTAATACTAAATATTTACGAACGAACGGATTTTTAATTGAATTATTACAATTTTAAAATATTATGATACCAATAACTTTTTTATTTTAAATAATAATAAAATACTTATAAATACTAATAAAATCTATTGAGAGTTGTTATTATTTACCATTTAAACCTTAAGTTATTGAAATAAAAAAACTAATTGTACCTAAACATTGACGATTTATTAGATGCATATAATATAAAACACTGTAAAAAGCTCAAGAATGTATTTTAAAAGATCTAAAGTCTCGCTTATAAGATCTTCTGAAGCATGAAACCTCTTATATGAAGCAAAACATCACTTCACAAGAACATGTAACGGTTGCACCGCTGAAAGTACCGTAGAACTTTTTGTTATAATGCAATTGAGATTTTTGTTAATATAAATCTATTTTTCTAGATCATTAGCAGTAGTGGGGTCTATAAAAATTTGTATTTCAATCTCCATTATTCTATTCAATACATATAGTTGAAGTGATATTTCAACCATACTTACTATTTTTTTTTTTATATCCAAAAGAAAAGTAACAATAGGTGTTTATTTTTTCACAACAAAAAAGTTCTTTTTTATGTAATTTTTTTTTTTATACAACGAAACTTAAGTATCTCTCAGTCATACTCTATTAAATCGAGACAATATTATTTTTCCGTATGTTAAAGAAATTCTTTTAAGAGCGAGTTTAAGAGAAATCTATAATTAAATTCGACATTCGCACGAGGAGAATGAAAATGATATATTGACCAACCGCCAGCTGTTACTAATATCACGTGCAGTATAATTGAGAAAAACTAATGAAAATATATAGTTTCATTTCATTGTATGTAGATTTTTAATAGCAATTTACATTGCTAGCCGCTCGTTCTCGCCTGCGTTTACACAGGATCAAAATAAAATATAGCCTATGACTCTCACAGATAAAATATCTTTCTATTGGTAAAAGTTATCAGTAGTGGTTCAGTAGATCCAGATATTACTTCTACAATGTAACAAACTCACAAACTTTTACCTCTATACAATATTAGTATGGATGAAGTAGATTTTTAATAGCATTCATTAATTTATCATTGTTATGAACTTTACATCGTTATGTTCTGAATATCGAACCATTGTTGAAGGTCGATTCTCTTTAATGTTTATTTCTCTTAAATCCTACTACAATATTATATACGTGAAATTTCGTAAGAACGTATGTTTGTTACTCTCTCATCCAAAAACAGCCGATAGAATCTGTATAAAGTTAGGTAAAATCCATTACAAATGTATAATAAATGATAAAATACAACCAGTGAATTAAATTAAAAATTATTTAATCAAGCTATTACCATACTTGCAAATTCGTACCCTCTAACAAATTAATTTAATTACTAATCAATTAATTAAATTGTTTTAATCTGTGACAATCTGTCGTTTAAAGTCCGAGGTGTAGTAAAGTGGCCCACTAACGCGACCGGTCGGACTTTCTTCGAGCCTTCTCACTTCCGCCTGCGAGCCTCCACGCAATAAGGACTCGTCACCTATTTACAGTTATTATGTTGGTCACTAGTCAATACTGGCGGTAATGGCTGATTAAAGTTTATTTATTTGTATACAGTATAATCATAATAAAAGAAAATATTAATTTAACGTATTCATTGAATAAACTGTAAGTTCACATGATAACATTTCAATGGCTACTATAACGAAAAAAAAAGAAAAGTAGTTCTTTAACATTTAAATTAAATGTTTTGTGCATAATACTTGACTTAAAGTTGCAAAAATATTTATTATTAATCATGCAAGGAGTAATCTTATGTATAGTGAAAGCTTTTGCGTTACATAATATCGCTCTTTAGAATTTTAAAATTCAGTTTGGCATTTGTGTAACACTTATGTGAGAAAATAACAAAATGCATTTTAGTGCACAGTAGTTTTGTCTTGTTAAAGTCGTAATTTCATTACAATACTATTATGAAAATAGTAAATGTTTTTGCCTTCAACCTTTGTTATAATGGTTTTTGTTAATTATTATTTGTTAGAACTTATAGCATGTTATAAAATCTGGAGCTCAAGCGTTTTTTTTTTTTTTTAATAATTGTGTTTATGACATAAAGAACCGTGTTAGATGATTTTTTTATAAAGCATTTCAATGCTATAAAACTAAAAATTAATCCATAAATATTCATTCCGGGTTAAATAGTATATTTCTCGAATAAAAATTGTATTTGAATATTAAGACATCTAGCGGAAACTAGCAAAACTACAAACCTTGATATAATTAGTGATATGAGACAACTTTTCTTTGAATCCGTTGCTTTTACAAAAGGTTTATATCGCGATCTGTTATTAGTTTGTATCATTTTTAAAAGATGGCGTTGGTAAACATTTTTCACATATGGGAATCGAGTATGAATCGAATCGAGTAGTCATAAATTTGGCACGCTTGCACCGGGAAGGTTACCACAAGCGCACATAAGATTGGCGTGAAAATAATATGCATGCGAATGCTACTGTGTTTCGTGCGATGGATTGCCAGAGCCCAGAGATGGGGAACCAGAGGCCCGTTTCCTTTTTCATACCCTTTCAAATCATTTTTTAACTCGTCTTCAATCCATTCCTTATTCCTAAACCCTTGAAAGAAAGAAACGCCTTTTTAGAGGTTCTACCTCTATTCATGGGTGGTGGCGCTTGCATTCCATCAGACGAACTACTGGCTGGGTCGCCCGCTCTAATAAACAATTCAATTCCTGTGGAAAATTTTGAAAATTCTAGACAAATCACCTTACATTTCATTGTGAAACAGCAATACAACCAAATCACGTCTATCACCTTTAACCCGATCCATATATCTCATATCATAAAAAATTGTGTAACAACAAATGCGACAAAAACATTTATTGGTTATTCCCTTTTAAAATAAACTTTTGAAATAATGTGGGAAAATATTAAAACATTATTATTATGTCATACGTTAAAGAATGTCGCGATACAAAGATAATGGTATCACGTAGTATATGTATATGTCATGAGTTGTTGGTAACTAATACTATAAATGTTAGCACGTTGAATGCTCATTGTTTACAATATTTATAAGGTTAAATCATAATGCGATAGATCCAGGATAATACAGTAACAATACAAATATAATATTTTAAATGCAATTATATCGGGTCACTCATCAATGACCGCGAATAATTGTGAGTATTTAAGACTGCAAATGAAAAAAAGCTACTGGTTAACTTCCTTCATATCTGGTTAAAACTTAAATATTTCAAAATGCCAACTTATGCGAATCGATAGACCTTTATTTTTAATTTAATGATTTCAAAATAAGCCGATTTTTGCCATCTGAAGAGAAGAGTGTCTTTTATTAATAAAGCTAACTTTATAATAAAAGACTACATACTACAGGCATCTAGTGTATTTTCGATCTTGTCTTCTCTTGATTTCGGTAAAATTAACGCATAGAGAATTTGACAGGCCACATACATCATTATCTTCCACCATAATTATACGTCTAGGAAAAGTAGTAATCGATTCCACGCCACGAAAAGCTCGAGAACATAATGAAAAGTACGGATACATCCGCTTAGCCAACACTTATGAATATATTACATAAGAAGCAAGGAGCAAACAGACTCATGTGACGGAGTCATGTGATCGAACACAATGACAACCTTGACATTTTGCGGGAGGACGCTACGAGCTAACCAACCCGCGCCTTTACGCCACACCACACGCTTTGTTATCGTTAAATATTTATTTTAATAGTTTAACCTCAAGTTCCATAGACTATCGACAACAGCGATTTCATTAACATTAATTAATAGACAAATGCATATTAATTTGTTTATAAAAATAAATACACAACAACAAATAATGTTATGCAATAGAATACAAAAGAATATAAAATCACTTCAATGTTTGGATGGTAAATTTTAATAAAAATGATTCCTTTCAACCTTTGTTGCTAGGCAACGATTTACTCTGTAGGCTATTATTATTTATATGTAGTTTGTTGTTAATGGTGATTGCATACATTACAGAACAAATTCCTCGACATTAACCCATCAATATAATGGTCGATATTATTGTGGCTATAAATGAAATTCCGGGTTTAAACGATTATCATTTAATACAAAGAAACTAGTTGTTATTTAAAGATATAACATATAGTGAATTATTAATTTCAATGGATTTATGAATATTAATAATTCTATTCTACGAATTTATCATGGGTTTCAATATTTTAACCATAGGCATCGCCAACAAGAATAATGTCTTATACTTCATATCAGATAATTTACTACTATTTTAAAACAATAATTTTCATATTAAAAAACATTTTGTGTATTTAATGAAGACAACGGGAATATGTTCAGGCTACGTCATCCCAAGTTAAACGATGGACATTTAAAGTAGGCCTACAAAAAAAGGATACACCAGTAATTCAGATTCCACATGAGGCTTAGCCGCATAGCAACAGAATGGGCGTAATCGTACTTTATTTGTTTTTGTTATGTGATTTGATCGAGTAATTGCTTCGTATCAATACACAGTATAGTACAATGATTTGTGACCTTCGGTGCCACAGGCAGACGCACACCTTTTTTGCATCGTCGGTTAAAATATGGTTTCTTGTTATTTTGGAAACAATTTTTCCCGCTTTCAAAACAACGTTGAAAAACAACGTGATATTTTTTGACTGATGAAATCATTTAGGGTTCCCATTTCACCTTAACCTTCACCGTGAATTACCAAATGACTCAAATGCTTCTTTGCTTAATTGTCAACCAATAAATAATATTTTATATCTATTAATGAGTTTTAAGAACCAAAAATGTACACGCTCAATTTTTTTATTTTTCGTTTTTTTCTAATTAGTCTTATTTAATAGACAATATGCTACAATATAAATGTTGACTTTTGTTTGATTTTATTAGTCCTATTATATATGTTAATTTTAATACTTTTATTTAATATTCATAATATAACTTGATCTTGACATCACTCCTCTAGATCACCGGTCAGTTCAAAAGAGTTCAACGCGCTGTTACAATTAAGCGCTTGAATCTTTTTACCATGCTAGTCTTGGATCAACAACTGATTATTGTCGAACAAATATTTTATATTCAATGTTTACAGTATAATAACAATTACTTTTGCAACCATATTAAATATTTGACGATAGTCGATTTTTAAATATTATTTGCTTTTTCTAGTATGTGGCTAGAGATTATTTGTTTACTTTATATAAAAATGTTATACTAAAATATCTGTACGTTCAATTAAAATACTATTAAATTGATTTCAAAGATATTTTCGGACAGTTCTCAATCTACTATATAAAAATAAGTCGGGTTTTCCTTCCTGACGCTATAACTCGAGAACGCACGAACCGATTTCCACGGTTTTGCATTCGTTGGAAAGGTCTCGGGCTCCGTGAGGTTTATAGCAACGAAAATTCAGGAAAAATTTCAACAGAAAAGCGGGAAAATCATTTTTCACACACAGCCATCTGGTGGCGAAACGGAGTTCGCCGGGTTTGCTAGTTCAGTATAAATATATTAAATGCATATAAAACTGCCTAAGAGCTAAGTTATTTGCTAGAAATTTCTGAAACGTCCAGTCTCCTATATACCAGACTAACATTATAACAAGGCAACATGAAACATATTTAAAAATATTTATTATTACTCCCAACAATACGTGAGCACAAACACGTTAATTACCATTGTGCAATGTTTAGTCAATAAACTGCATTAGATACACAAAATACGTAACACGAGTAACGTTACCCCACTTTGCGTAGCTAATGCAACCGTGCGTACACCCTCTCAATTATTTAAAATAACGTAAGCAATTTCAGTATCTATGTGCTATGAAATAGGACCCATAATCTCATGTTTGGTATATAACCACTAAAGTAACATGCTATACACCTAAGTTTAGACGGGATAGTAATATTACTACAAGCCATATTGAACTTTCTGCTTCTTGATTTTAGTATTACAATTGTATGTCGGTATTGTGTGCATTGAATCTTCGATTTTCATTGACGATCCGACCTCGGCAGTCACATGACTTCAAGTCACATGCTCCTGCATTACGGAAGCATCACTTTCTCCCGCCACTTAACATATTCGCGCGTACAGAGTAAAATGATCAAAAATTTAGTAATGAACTCATTACACAATTGTTTCATGCAACTGGGTTAGTAGCCACGTAGCAAATTTTTGTTGCATATAAATACTTAGACTTAATTTTTTGAAATTATATTAATGTATACGCGAAAAACATGTACTTACGCAACAAGTAAGCACGTCTGCGTGTGAATATTTGAATGTGAATATAATGAACTACGGTGTGGTAACTGAAAATAAAAATAAACCGTTCCAATGATGTATAAATAATCCAAATCATCTTTTGTATTTATATTTAATATTACTTTATTATTATACTATCTTAGAGATCTCTTGTATTATTTTTAACACATATCGCCAACTGGACCTATTTCGTTTAAATGAAATTTGGTTTTAGTACTAAGAATTAATAAAAAAGTGACCAAATATCAAATTAATAAAAAAAGTAGCGGCCCTGCTCCTTAGTGCATAATATATAGCCTATACCACTAAAACCATTAAGCGTAAGTGTTAGAATTATTAAAATAAGTCCAATGATTCCGGATATTAGCGCGTTAAATCAAATTCTATATTATTAGTGTAGATAAATTTACCAAAAGCAGTCGTTCCCATCTATACACATAAAATATTATAGTTAGAAACTAATGCATTACGCAAGCAAATTCTGTTGCCACCTGAAAACAGGTTAGAATTAAATATAGCTTTCGCCCACGACTTTGCGCACGTGGTTTATCACAACAATCAAATCATGCTTCATTCAATATCGTTATACCAGGAAAAATTGTTTGTGCGGAGAAGTTCTTGGTTTAAACTGGGATTTACGCTGATGAGATTGCGTTTGTTTAGGATTTGCCTTTATAATTTACCACTGAGTCAGCTTGCAGGCATTCCAGATAACATATAATAAATAATATTCGACAGGATAAAATTAACAAGTCTCTTCTTGGGAATTTGGATATAATTGTCCGTAAATAAATCACTTCTTCTATATCTATATAATAAATACAGACAAACTGGTTCTGGAAGCTTAAGATTTTCATGGGTGCTTTTTTTTAGATGTACACGTTCGTAGCGTTCTTTTATTGACTATAGACTCCGCGAACAAAGTCTCGGCAAATAGCCTGTTCTTTATAATTGGAAAGTGCAAATATTATATCGCTAAAATATCATATTACGAAGATTACGTAATTAACAGATTTTTGTGAGTCGGGTCAAATTAAAAATACTAAGTGTAGGAGTGGAATTTTGAATTGGGCCAGCTTGCACGGGGGAAGTTACCCCACCCCCACAGAGGATGGTCCTGAAATAGTAACATCAGAATGCTACTGTGCTCTACCCGTGTACTATTTCCGAGGTTTTTCCTTTATTCCCATCATCAATCCTTTTTTTATCCCATATCTTTAAAAGTCGAAAACCCACCAAATCCTTTGCCGAGAAAAATCTATGTCACGTACATGTATAACCTTGGGGAAAACCCGAGGATTCTATATAATTATTATAGATGCATAGTAGTGGTGCTTTATGCCTTCGGTTTTCTGTTTATAATTTTCTGTACGGCCCTAATTAAAGTACGCTTTCTTCTAATCCAGACAAACACCAGGTTTTATAATTCCAGGGTCGAAGCCCTCATAGCATAAAATTATTTACAAGAATTCGAATATTAAAAAAATTAAACTGGTTATTGTGGTCATAGGCTAGGTTACGCCAATAAATTAATTTATTTCAACTATTCATCGATAAAGCTAAAAACAGCGAGAAATGTACAATATTTTTTTAGTTCAGTTTTTATTTCCACTGCATGATCAAATAAATGATCAAAATGTCAGAAAGTGAACACATCGAATTCGTGTTTTTATAACATACTGAACTGGTTGTTAATAATAAGATATAAAATAATGGAAAATAGAGCATCATCATATAAATATTTATTTAAGTATATGACGTATACTTTTCAGGTATGTACATTTAATTGTTTTTTTTTTTTATTTACTAGTATATATTATTATAATGTTTTAATGAAGATTCTGCGTAAATGAATAAGCAATTCGGGAAAATTGTGACACTAAACATCAGATAAAAACAAGATAACAAAACGTTGTCCTTTCGGCAAAGATATAAAAGCAGTAGAGTTCTAAATCCTTCACAGTCCGGGTTGATGAACCCGGAAAGATAATTTTGATATGCAGAGTCGTAAAGAGATTGTCGATTATCCACGGAACTCAGAATAAAGATGCTCAAAATACGTGTCGATATAGCTATACAATATGCATCGAATTGTTAACATACATTCACCAGTGAGGCTATTTAAATAATAGTGCTTCAAAAATAAGTGGTGCTAAATATTAACGTTTATGTATCTATATTTATATGAACTGCAAACATTCACATCGAATGGTCCATATATTCGGATCTCAGAATAATAAGGCAATTATCAAAACAAGCGTAAGCGATGTCATGGTAAGCGATTATCGTAAACTTTGCAAAAGTACTTCCTGCAAATGCGTTCCTCGTTGTTATAGGATGTACCCCTGAAGTAAACTTTAGTCGTATCCTTTAGGATAAAGAGAGTTTGACAATGGAAATGAAGAAAAGAAACTGAGAAGTTACTAGCAAATTCATTACCGTCACGATAAAGAGTGTATTTCTACACTTTCTAAAAATTTGTACTGTAAGCTGGAATTCCAATATAACACATCACTACAATTCTATTACTAGCTTTATTACAGCAGGCAAATGAAATGAAATTGAAATCACAAACCCATTTATTTCTCCAATCAGATATCAAAGCATCGTATTAGACGTGAGATTCGTGGATGTTAGTTACATTGATGGGTTGATGTACAAGCAATATAGTGTTTGCGGATAGCAAAACCACAATAGATAATTTAGCGTATACAATGTCGGTATATCACAATTATAGAGGGCATCGCTGATGGCGCGTGGTCACGAGTCGAGTCTTCACGACCATCCTTGATCCATACTATTGTCCCTTCTCCGTGGTTCACTGACCTTCAGTAGTTGATAAATTAACACATTATGAAATCACATTAAAAATGTGAATTATTAATGCAAGATCGGAGCTGGGAAATACGAAGATTTATAGACTTTTTTGTTATTTCTTAGATAGTGCTGTGTATTTTTCGCTGTCATAAATACACATACTTATTTCACATATTTATACATAGTTACTCATCGTTGTCATGCATTGTCTTTATGTGTATTTCATTAGGTACAAAATAAAGATACAGTTAAATAACTGTATCTGTATTTAGTTTAAAAAAACTGAAGCAAATTATTTTTAGCATGGGACCAAATGACAATGAAAACTCGGAGTTAACAGTCAAAAAAGTCACATAGATAGAAAATTACTAGTTCTGTATTGTAATATAAAGAATTGCTCGGCCGTGTGTAGATCAGCCTTTGCCAACAATTTTGGCGACCACAGACAATGAAATAAACATAAATAGGTCAATTTATAAATAAGTCACACAATGATAATAAAGCCAACTACAGAGTCCCTTTCACCCAAGCACATGACAGCTAGAGACTATAGCGTTCCTGTTTCGATTGAAATGTTAGCTTGATTTACATGAATTGGTTATTACTCATTTCAATACTAGCTTAACTACAAACAGATCAATAACCTTCAGATGTAGATTGGTGACGAAATTGGAAAAGTGGACTGATACTGATTGGAATTTACTTGTTCTCTCTCCACTTTAATTTGGTATTATAAATTTAATTACGAACTAGTTTAAGGTCTATATTAATGTACGCTAATTAATGCAAGTTAATATAAGAAACTATGTTTTCAACCGAATGCAAAATCTCAATTCGACTGTATTTTTTGTGTTTATTACCTCATAATTTTAGACTGGGTGAAGCGATTTTGATGATCCTTTTTTTTTTTAAAGTCTGGTGCTTGATTTGTTTAGAATAGTCCTGACAATTAAAAGGTGGTTTTGTTTTTGTTGAAAATAAATTGAACCCTAACACTTCAATATAAAATGGTTCGCACTATTGTCAATAGATAAAGCAGGTCAAATCCTTTGTGTTACTGTAGGAAAGCATGACAAATTCTTGCATAAACGGCCATCTCACTGTATACGTCTTTAGTGAAATTTTCGTCAATATTTGAGCATTTTTGGAAAGAATAGATATGGAATATTACACGTTTCTTTTTGAAACTTATCTGACTCAGTTTGAAGAACGTATTGAAATAATTTCATAATTCATAATTTATGTATTTCGTGTTATTGTAACATACCTTTGGCCTTCCCATAATAAACATGTTAAATATACAAGGACTGACACTGTAAGTTAAAATTAAATAATGTTTTATTCGAAATTTATATAAACTAGATTTCGTGAGACGATAAAATTTAAAAGGTAACTCATGATCATTCCTGATCCGATTGCATTTTTAGATATGGTTTAGTAACTATGTTTAATAAAAAACCTAGTAGTGGTAGATGAAATAAATTTTATTGCCAACTCTTCCTCCTGCCTACTTGTAACAAAGAAACGATAAACTATTGATGATTTTACACCAATTATTTTTAATAGTTTACCGAAATCGTTTCCATTTTCCAACCATATATATAATGGGAAACACTACACTTACCCGACTAGCTACACCTTCCTTACAATACTGTTCATATATCTAATTTCGTTGAACGCCTTATCATGTAAAATTATACTTTAAAAACATTACTGTAGATTTATAATACCTTACATCAGATTTATCTTTTATTACTACAACTCATGTCTACATACGTTTTTACTCGTCTATAGAATTGTATAAGGTCTGTAACATGTGATGTCATTCGAGTTCGGGCAGGTTTGGTTATTCTTCCACTTTCACTCGCGCATGTCATCTGTTAAGATAATTTCGGAGCTATCGTTACATTAATTCGACCAGGTATGACTTGATCTTATGACTATTTTATATATTTACCCATGGTTTATATCGTTTGAATCATAAATGGGTAATACTTGTGTTTGATTTAACAAAATATGCCTAAATCTGTACATACCTTTGCTTTAATGAATTAATAAACGTCATGTAGAGAGATTATACAAATAGATTCTCAGTTATATGGCAGTCATATAAACGTGGAAAGCTAGTCCTTACTGTAGGGATTTGTGAGTTTGTTAATGATAATAAACATACATACACATATTCTTGTGGACTATTGCATGTACTCTTAGCTCAATCAATAACGTCTACATTTACAATAGTAATATTATTGTCGATGTAAGTTCCTGTGCGTAGCTGAAGCCAGTGTTTTGCTCTCATGTAAGTATCATTCCAAATAGTTCAATATCTAAACATAAAACATACACACACGAGTCACGTATATATCAAATGAAGAAAGAATAATTTATATATTAAATCGGTCAATAACTTCATAAGATTCAAATAAATAAACAAACAAACGCTCCAATTTTATAGAATTGTTAGTATAAATACTGCCTTATATCAAATTATCCACACCTCATTAGTTTTAATATATCACTTGCATATACTTTAGCGCAAGAGAAAGTGCGCTGAGACTTCACACAATCGAATAAATATTTAACCCGCGGCTTATGCAATCTGCAATTTGGATAATCGAGTAAGGTCTGGGTGATTCGTACTAATCACTTCAAATTTACTCAAATCAAGTTATTTCAAGAAACAACTCGATTTAGTGTTAACATTTCGTAAATCTGTTGTCAACAGAATCTTTCTGATTTAGATTTTGATAACAATTGTATCCCTAACTTAAAAATATTTCTTCCTGCCATTTACTAAGAGTTGGGAGAATAAAATTGAATCGTATAATTTGAACCCATGTTCATGGCAAATTTATTTTATCTTCTTCGTCTTACTAGTAAAAACATACCAGATTTACTTATCAAGTTAAAGAGAAAAAAATTACCTGTTTACCTTTTAACTTCATCTATTTTTAACAATGATACTGTTTTAGAACAATGTTGATGATTACTTGGTACACTTACAATTGTAAAGGAGCTATTATTATATTGACGTTAAGTATTTATATTATATGTGCGTTAAAATATTAAAGTCACGATTCGATTTCAAACTATTATATCTGTTAAGGTCCATATAATAATGGTTCATCTAATGGGTGTTACTTATTACTCTTATTACACATGTCATTGTACTTCACTTAGTATTTATGAATATGTCATTTAAATATCCTCAATGAATTCGCCCACGATTATTTACAAAGACGAATTATGATTCATCATATTAATTGATTCAAAAACATCCGCTTCTAATATATTTATAGAACTTTAACATACAATTCTCAGAAAATATTTCAAAGGAAAATATTCAATCACGTGATTTTATTGAATCCTCTTAATATATATATATGCGTAACACAGAGACTAGAATTCAATTATGTATTTTTATATTATTATGTATACAATGCTTGTTGCTATGGAATAAGACAATTTTTAATATATAGTTGATATCAGAGCAATAATATTATCGAAGTTATTATGGACCATGATTTGCTTTTCCTCATTTTTCCGTTTAAATCTTTTCGTAAGAACATTTTGTTTAGAGCATTGTGTGTAAATAATAACAAAGCGAAAAAATAGGACTCGCTAAACGATGTCCGTTCACCATGTCAGTAGCACATACCGCGGGGACGCTCTTTAATTTGTCGCTGAATACGCAATCGGGAAGGCAGCGTCATCATCGAACGTAACCGCGAAGTTTGATAACTGCTAACTTTCTCTCTCGACTGGCTCGAGCGCCGCGGCTTTACTCCACCGTGGAACTCGAAGGAAGGCTGTATCCAGCCTCACAGCTCACTCCGCGATAGCCAGCGAGCCGACACGTTCGTGGCAGCCGCGCGCTCGCTCTCAGTCCGATCGAAACATATCGAAATTCAAAAATAGTTTATGTGTTAATTATTGATGTTTTACAAGTTACCCCACGTGTTATAGAGGGCGGCAAAATGGGAACTTTTGTCACGTAAGTTTAAATTTTCTCAAAAAATTCCTAGTTTGCCTATAGTTATAAACAAATGAGCACTTGTCCTTGCAAAGATTTTAATGTGCTGCGAAATTCCTCTCATCTACAAAATGTAGGACAATGCCAGTAGCCTACAAGTTCAACCTTTAATAAAGCTTGTCATTTGCATCGACGACCAGTTTGTAATTAATAATTATTATGATTGAATATGCATAGGGCAGGATTTTTGTGAATTACTTGTAGTGCGATTACAGAAAGCGATCGACCTCGATAATTTAACCTTCACAAAAAGCTATTTTGTTAAAGCATAATACCTAACTAAATAGTTAAAGTTAATTTCATTTCAAGTTAACCAAGTTATGTTCTACCTGACCTCATTATTTGCGTATCATAATAAATATTAATAAAAAATCTCAAATATAATTTCAGTGAATAATTTTCTTTATATAAAATAAAATTTGTTTATCGCTATAACAGAAGTCATATTAAGTATTTACACAATTCTTAAAATATGAAAAATGTACATAATTTAATTAATATACTGGGTAACATAATTTGCCTATATAATTAAATATTATATCACAGCGCGCAGCTGCAATCGAGTGCCGCGTTTTTGTTAGAGTTGTTATAGAAGGAAACAACATCTTAAACCTTCCATTTCCTTCCAAACCATACTTTCTCGTCTCTTTGGCTTGATTATTTTATTAAAAATAGCATTAAAAATGTTTTGAAACCAGCATAGTACTATGTGGTATATCACAGTGACCAAGGTTGTTCTCGCGATTTTAAATCACACATTCATAGAATGAAAATAATTCGCTGCACATCTACGCTTTATAAATATTTAAACGTGTAGTGTATTTGTAAGTGTAGACTTGAATTTGACTCAGATCTATTAAAATACATAAGAAATATAAGGACAAAACACAAATGTAACAATAAAATCGGATTTTGCTATTGTTTTATTAGATAATTAAATAATTAGCTCAAAAAACTTTTATGAAAATTCAACCATCCGCAAAGAACGCGAACCGTTTTACAATGTAGACTGGGTATACGACGAGTACGAATTCAATCTCTTATATCCTTTTCCTTATTGTAGTTTGAGACCTTGAAGCACTAAATTCATAAAATTTTAATAGAATAACATAAAAGGACCCCCTAGAAAACTCTTCTTCATTTGTTTTCTTCACAATCGTCTTTGGTTCAAATGGTCCCAGACTTTGTAAGTCTAGGCTTTTAAAATAAGGCTATGTTGTTATATGTACAATCCTACGAGTCGTCAAATAAGTCTTCTAATTATAATATTTTATTTTCTGGGGTATACCAAGTTAACCTAATGAAAATATGATAATAACATTCGAAATCTTTTCCAATATAATTTCTCTATGTAACCATTTTGTTTGTGTTGTTTAATTGGTCCAACTTAATTATTAAAACAATATCCAATTAATTGAAAAAGTAACACAGACATTTAATTAAGCGTGCTTTTAAATATATAACTTACGAAATAAGAAAAAAATAGTATTCATAATTTATGCCACGGTCAGGCTGCGGGCATTAAAAAATATTGTAATAATAAACTTGAACGTGTATAACTAAAACTGTGTGTGTTAACTAAAAAATCCTATTAAAGTTTAAACAATATTTATTATTTATAATGAACGACGCTGTTGTTTTTCCAAACGATAAATTTTCAGGGTTGCAAAGGATTTCAATAAATTAATCCGGTTCAACCGAAACTCTACACCGAAAGTTACATCATAATCCGTTAATCCATTTTCGTGAGCCCAATGCATAAAATTAACTATATTAAATACGAAATTAGTTATATTACAAGGTGAAGTTTACAAAATGAATGCATAAATGGATACATATATATTTGTCTATTTATTAAATTATTAAACTACTATAAAATACCTTCAATTAATGTATCTACGATAGCTAAATGCACGTAGGTATTACAGTATAAAATAACCAAATGTATAATTATACTTTATTAATGCTCTCATGTAATAATTATCGAGATATTTATTTAAGATAAGGACCATTCAGGTAATCAATTTTCCTACAATTACATAAAAACAAGGAAATGTTCTCGTCATACAAAAATGGAAGATGATATCAAATAAAATGCTGTCGGAAAGGCCGTACGCCAATCCGGTATGGATGATTACAATGCTTCAATGAGTTATTGCACCAAAACATGCTAGATTTACGTCAATCTTTATAGATCATAGTAAGAAACAATTATACAAAACATATAATGGTGCTTTTACACATTCGTGTTTGCTATTCGCCCGTGACTCGACGATATATTGGACGAAACATTCGTGTATGATTGTCGAATGCGTATTCCCTTTGATTTCGTCCGAAAAACACGTGAATCCCAAGTCGTATAGCGAGTGCACTGTTACACTCGCGAGTGTTCATAATTCGCCTTACTATTCCTGCGTGTTAATGCGCTAAGACAGATTGAATTGGATGCTATATTTCCAGTTACATTCATGTTTTTCACCATTTCCTTCACATAGTTTTTTTAAAGATCGCTTTTATAATGCTAAAATCACAGTTTTCATACACCCCATTATGACTCTTAAATCATAATATGCATCTGATATAACGTTTTGAATTCCAATGTAATGAAAAAGGCAAGTCTACATGTAGTTATAACATCCTGGCTATCTGTTAAATATTTGTTAATTAACTCTTTAATCTTGCATTAACATTCCTTCTTGGCAGATAAATAAATGCATGCTATTTGTATATAATATGCAACAATTAATTTACGTTAGATATATTAAATGTTATTGATAATATATCTCGTTAATGCAACGGATGTAATATGTACATACTCATATATCAATATGTTTTTGTATGAGCAGGAAATACATTGTTATTATTAATAGCGTTGTTATGTAATATATAATAACCACCTTAATGTGTAATGTAAAGGGATAAAATATCATATATGTAATTAATTAAATTCCTAGTGTCTTCAATGGAATAAATTTGAATAATGTATTGATTATGCGCTCAGTGGACTTAACAAATACGCATTGCATCGTCTTCCTTGAGACAGCATCTTGCATAAGAACTCCATACTAGCTAAATACAATGCGTACATTTAAATGTATTTATATACACAGTGTTTGTAATACCATACTATTATATATACTTTACGAGCAACGAGCATTCCGGCCGCGGCTTTACCCGCATAGTCAAGGGAATAGATAGATAGCTTCGGGGTTTTCCACGCATAGTTCTCGTGACCGTGGGATTTGAGGGATGAAAACAGTCCTTAAAAAAAGTCATTCATACAAATCGGTTCATAGGTTTCTACGTAAAGAAGAGGCATACCATTATAGTAGGAATTGAGAAAGGTTTTTAAATAACACAACAATAACAGGAAAGTACCTATGTGTGCAACATTACTGCATGATAAAATAACATTTTGTTAAAGATAAAGCACTTTTGTGTATACTGTTAAAAGCTACATTTGTACCATGCGATATGAAAATTATTCATATGTGTAAATTATTTTTATATAAACATATTATATATTTACAGTATTTGAAAGCGGGTAAGATAAATAAACAGGAATATATAAATAAATACTAGCTGACCTGACAAACGCATTTCTGCCTTACTCTTATCATTTACGGGTATGAAAAATAGATGTTGGCCAGATTCTCAGACATTCTGATATGCACAAAAATTTCATGAGAATCGGTCCAGCCGTTTCGGAGGAATATGGTAACTGATATTGTAACACGAGAATTTTATATATATAGAGATACAAAAATAATTCATATAAATGCAACTTCCAAAAAATTAAAGATATTTTTCAATGATAATTTGGAAAAATAACATTCTAAAAATTACGTAATATGAGGTAGTAATTAAAAAAACATGCTAATAACCAAACGTATATCATTTCTAACTAGAGCCCAATGCTTTTACGTCGTACTTCCATGCAAATAATTGTGCTACTTACTCAGTTCATGAATATTTGTAGCTTCTTTATTTATAGCTTGTTACACTTATGTGTTTTACAGTCTGATGTAATAACAATACACTAGAATGCGGGTCACCATTAACATCTGCAGCACGCCCCGCCGCTACCATCGGTGCGTCAAATTGTATTGCGTAAGGTGACACTGTTTCTTCCATATGTATATGCTATTTTGGTTTGACTTTCCCTACTTTTGTAGGAAATATTTCAATCATTTTTTTTCTGTTCGTCACAGCTGAAGCTCTTTCACAGATTTTCTAGAAGTTACTATTATTATGACTTATTCGTTCTCGTACACGTTTATACTTACCGTAAATAGCTTAAAATAACCAATAAAATAACATTTATGTTAACGAATAATAAGTACTAACGTATATTAAACTTGTGCTTCGCTACTCTCTCCATTATTGTTGAAAAAGTTAAAGTGAAGTCCCGTGTCCCCTAGTGGAGTATGGGGCAGATGATGTACATCTGTTTCACTGATCGATTTTCTTTACGGACAAGTAGGTGATTAACCTTCTGTGTCCTGCCAGACCGAGACAATTTTTTTTTGTGCGTCCCCACCGGGAATTGAACCCAGGACCCCCCGGTTCTACGCTCACGCGTTAACCACTATACCAAGGAGGCGGTCGGTTGAAAAAGTTACTACTTGATATATATTTTTTAACTCATATTACTTTAGAATATTAGAATAAGTAAATTGTAAAATTATACTTCCATACATAAGCAGCATACAATACAGATAAAAAGATAAAAGTAGTACGCACTACATAGCTCTTGGTATATGTTTTCTTATTTTTCCGTGTGTGAAAAAGACGAATGATGAATACGAAGAACTTTGTGTTATTTTCGATTGGTGCATAATTTAGTAAAAAATTAGATATGAATTGATTCTAAAATATTTAAAACATTCCAGACATCATTAAAGGATTAATCTTATATAATAGATAGCTCTTATATTGAGTTTACGATCAAACAATTTTGTCAACAAGAATAAAACTTTCTATTCCATGACCTTTTTGATGTAAACAACAATTATCCATTTCCATTATTCAACACACACGGACACTATATACGTCGTTAAGGTGTGTTCATTCATTTATTATTTGCCGAGTTCTTAAAGAAACGCACTTTACACAAGTTACGAGACCTCAGCCTTAACTTTCCGCTTATGTAATTGCATTTTTGCCTCCAACACGACCTACTCACATCTGTTAATGCACGTACGAACTCAAGCTAATATTCATTTCTATTACATGTTAACATCATGAGCAAAATAAAATAAAAACATATAAGCCTAATAATAAATTAAGTAAAAAAACTATTAAACACGTTATCACCGATTCTTAATAAGTATACAAAGTTCGCATTAAATCTGTCAATATAGAGGTCAAAATAAAGTCTAAAGGAGTCGCTAACATACAAACATATAGGTGAAACCGAAAGCTGAAGAAAGAAATATCTTATATCATCATCAACAGAATGAAAATGTAACATAATCGAATTAAAAAATCTAAAAATTAAATACCTATAATATAACTTGTTTTGTTTACTCAATAAATTGAATTAACAATATCTATAAAAAAACATCAGTATTAATCACTCACATGAATAGAAATTTAATATAAAATTTTATCAGTTCAGTTCAAGTTAGAGTCTGAGTATCAAGAACAGTTAAACGAATAAGAAGCTTACAGAATTTCCGAAAAAATATTATGTCCTTTCTTATTTAAATCTGTTGCTTTTGTGTGTTTCACAACCATCTTAACAATGTAATTATTCCTGATCGCAATATTTCCGTAATCATGTCTTCGATTTCTCCATTTATAGTCTTGTCACATACATTTTATTTTATCGGGAAATGCGAGTTGAAATTGTGCCAATGCTCGTTTCTAATGTTATTGCATTCGGCGTCCTTGCCCGTACAACCTCAATGGCAATTGAATTTAAACATACTTTAATTTTTATTTGATTTTGACCAGATTACGATGTATTGACCGTGTCCTAAACTGGCGGTCATATACCTTCTTAGGTAAGGCACGCGTGCTCCATATTATTACGACATATGCGGGCTCGGAGCGGTCTTCCTTCCTCTAATATTGCACAATTTACTACACGCAATTAATTGCTCATAATACATCATAAAGTTTGCATCAATAATTATTCACGAATACAAGAACTATTTATTAACAATCTTACGTGAAAGTTAATGACTAATATGTTTTTTGTCAGTTCGATATTAAATGTATGCATACAGTTTGATCAACTTTAAATTCAATTGTAGAAATCGTTTTTTTGTATCTTCTGTAACCTTTTACATCCGCGTTGTGTATCAAAAATACATACCAATACAGAAATTTTATTCAGGTATTGTGTATTTAAATAAATGTCTATCTCATGAGAAAGATCGAATTCTTGGCATTTATGTCGGGATGACGCTCGCTGGCGGATGTGTATTCCGCGTCATACTACACGTCTTTTTAATGTTAATAAAAAACCTTTAAGTTATTTCTCATTACATTATAATGTAAGTATTATTTAAGAATGATTGAATAGTAATCTTGACGGCCCTTTCAAATATTATCAATAAAATGTGTCATATATATGTATCTATTTATTATGTTACAACTGTTTGTGCCCAAATCGTAAATATCTTCATTACCTATGAGTTGCTCAATTATTATTACTTAAAG
The DNA here is from genome assembly GCF_012273895.1 of Zerene cesonia. Classification (NCBI taxonomy): domain Eukaryota; kingdom Metazoa; phylum Arthropoda; class Insecta; order Lepidoptera; family Pieridae; genus Zerene; species Zerene cesonia. The sequence goes on along the minus strand of NC_052116.1, from coordinate 5,549,896 downwards.
ATGATTTCTATTCCCGTAGTTATGACCATTTTATGCATTGAGATATTACTATATTATGTCATGAAGATTTAAATAATAATTATCGTCAATATAACTATTATGCTACATACAGCTTTATTGATACATAAAATTTACATAAATATGTCAAGTACCTTTGTCCAAAGTGCATGAAACTAAATTCAGATACTCATTTGGGTGGTTCATAAATATGTCTTTATCATAAGATTGAATGTTATTTCATAGCATTTTTATATTATATAAATAAAAAATATATAAAAGTATAATAATCATTTTCATAAGTACCAATACTTATTTAAGAGCTTCTTTGAAATGTCTAAGAGTAATTGCAATGTACATAAACCGTACGTAATATCTTACCTTTGACCCCAGTCTGTCGTCCTGAAGGCTTTTTGTGTTATTAACCTAAAACTTAAACAAATGGCAACTATCGTGACTGCAATATCAGATAATGAAGATTAAAGCCTCAATGTTAAAAGTAACAAAGACAATTAAAGACGCGTGAATTATGTGTCTTGGTAATCGTTAAAAACAATCATATCTACTTGAAATATAATTGCTATTTTAACTACCTATGTATTCTCATAAGTGTAGCGATAATTAATTGACCACATAATGATGTGGCCAATTAATTCGTCATACATAGTACGCCATATACTAAAAGCAAACAAAACTTAAATCTGCGTGTCACGCAAGTGAACCTCCGTAGCATTACGCATAACTACGAACAAACCCAACACACAATATCAAATACCGCACAACATATGAAAAATATTCACTCATCCAACCAGGTGTTACAAGTTTTTTGTTAACCTGACTACAGCATACGATGTCAGTCATGTCTATTAAAGGTCATGACTGCGGCACAGATGTTAGGAAGTAATTAGTGACCAATCAACCGATCTCGTTGTATCGACAGTAATTGCAACTCACTTGCAGAAGTAAAAATGAACAAACAATAGAACCGGAACCTGTATAACGTGTTAAACCAGAAAATTAAATTTTAAGAGTGGTATAGTTCTCTATTGTTCGATTTTGAACTGATTATACGTTTATTATTGACAAAGCTTTTGTATTTATGCGAATTAGCACACTTTGTGTTTAACATTTACCTAAGACTAAGTACCAGATATTTTATTCCGCGATTCAAGAATGTGATTCGGTGAAAGTTTTTAATAAATGATATCCATAATTTTATAATTTTAAGCGTTATTTCATACTATATATATCACGTTAATATTAAAACGGTTCTAAAAAAAAATTGCTCACGCTTATTTATCCAATTTAAAAATAACTTTACCGATTCAAATTAAATCAGGCGCATAGCATCTCGTTCTGTTAAATTCCGAACAGCCAACAATGTGAGAGATGAAGTAATCGTGTTTCCCCGCGGTTGGTTTTCGCAAGCCAATTGCCTCACCAAGAGTCACCATGCTAATTGCCACGTGCAATAGCGATATCGAATCCACAGCATGGCGCGTAAACAGAATTTAAAGGACGGAATTAACGTTACGTGACATAAAGTTCACGTTACGTATTCGAAAGGGCTCACTCAGTACTGGGTTAATATTGATTAAGTACGATTTCACTGAACAAACGTTGACGTATTATGAAGAAGAGTGCACAAGAAAACTATAATATCAACCAAAATAACGTTATATTGACTTTATATTGGAAATATTTGCTTAAAACATGTTGTAAAGCGATCATTGCGACTATTTCTATACAGATCGGATTAGTTCTTAGGTAACAAGAGTAGTTGAATGACAACACATTTTGTTCACCGTGATGAAATGTTTTCTTCAATGTGACACCTTCCTTAACAATACGAATGAAAAAAGCCACACTAATTAATAGGAGAATCATATGAAAGTGATGGAATAACGAAATATTATAATATATGTACTGACGTAAAACTTTGCTTAAGGCCCGCATAACAATATATTTTACATGCGTAAAATGATGTGTAATTACACTTTAGAGAAACAAAACATTTTATTCGTTGCGTTTAAGAAGATATAAAAATCCTAACTTGTAATGAAACTAATGTTTTATTGTCTGTTTAAATTAACGCTATTGGTCTGTTTACTACCATTTATGTGCATTAAACGTTTTTAAAACGAGTAATTGTTATACGGATGATTTATATACCACCAAAAGTTTAATAACTAACCACTTTTTCACACACCACTGACAAAATTGTATATCATTATAGAGCAATATTAGTTTTTACGTATAGGCATCCAATGTGTCTTTGGATAGGTATTTGAAAATAAAATAGAGGTTTCAATTATACATATAGTAAGTTATTTGTGAAAATAAATAGTTGAAGTGATTTACGCATCTAGAATCGTAAAAAATGTCATACAGCCTCTTCTTCAAAAAAGCACGAAGTACAAAACTCTGTAGTCTACACGAGCGTAGCTGCGGGCGGAAGGCTAATAATTTATTTAATAATGTGGCTCAAAAAATATATCTATTGATGTTAATAATAGTAATGAAACTCTCTAGATCCTAAGCCTAATTATTAGTTAAGGTCTAGTTATTGCTCAGAGGAAAAAAAGTCTAGAAAATTCGAATTCTTTATAGCTCCATTTTTTTACGGTAAGCTTAGAAATAAGCATGTATAACATATCATTAGAATCTATAGTTACAACCGCAAAACTTGACTTCTAGTACTACATTACAAAGAGTTATATGAACTCTTTGTAGCATATCAAAAAAATACAAACTGGCTTCTAATGGGATGTCCGGTGAGTCCAATATCGGATACCTATTCAGAACATAATTTTATTCAAATATTTGCAGCATTTTCGCATTACTTATAAACCCGATTTTGTTTTATTCAAACTTCTTGCATATCAAATAACATTTGGAAATGAAATTAACATTTCGAATTTACAGAGAATTTAATATCAGAGATAATAAGTGCAATGTGCACAATTCGATAATTATTTACCCACGTAAATATCTTTGTCTATTCAAGTCCCAGTTCACACTCAAAATACTCACGTGACTTTATACTTTGCTTACAATGTTCATAATTAAATAACATTAATGCAAAATTTTTAAAACATTAAAAAATATTTCTTTACAATTCATTCATTCTTAATTATTATTAATTATATAAAAAGATGTATTTAAATATCACGTGCATTGAGCCAAATGGTAATCACTCACAATTATATGGTCATATAATCAAATTGTTGGTTAAAACATGTTAATATATGTATACTATATTTTAATTGACTCCAATAAAATCCCACTATTCTGCCGTCTCGAACTTACAAATCCCATTTAAGGTGGTAATTATTTAAAAATGTTGGAGTGAATTGAATTCCTGCAGGTACCATAAATATCGTCAGAAAAGTATCAATCAGGATGTTTAAAATAAAGGTCGTCTGGTGTCCGCCTTGTGAGGTCATCTTCAACTTCACGTGACTGGGCAATCGCCGTACGCCTTTTTTTGTTCTAATTTTAAAACAATCAGACCAACGATTATCAAATATGTATATGGCGTGCTTGACGGAAAAAGATTTATAACTTGTTTTTGATACATATAGAATCAAAAAAACGAAGAATAGTATTTCTTACTTTAATGCACAGTTTTTTATTATTTTTATAAATTAAAACTAGCTTTCCGAACGCGGCTTCGCTCGCATAATCAAAGGAAAATACAGACCCGGGGTTTTGTAACTTTTAAAGTTTCATATTGAATTGTTCATCAGAAGCAATCAAATCTGGTTCAAATAACCACAATTTATTAAACCAAATTTGATATATGTCATCTATCATGGTCTAAATAAGAGTGAAAAATTACACTTTTGAAAAATCTGCTCACACTTGAAAACAATTATGAACTACAGGTTATCCAGATAACAAATGAAACTTATTATAAGTTAATACGTGAAAAGGGTCTTGCACAGTATTTTCGCAACTTTAACTCAGACTCATTGTTTGCATCATATTGCAACTAAATAGAACTTACTATTTCGTAGAAGATCTCTTTGTGGTTCGATTATTCGTTTTATACAGTCTGTTTTAATGTAACATGAAAGTATTCTGAGAAATTTTGAAAGAACAGAAAAATGTATTATAAAGCATTTCAATGCTATAAGACTAAAAATTAAATGAAAGTATTCTGTTGGTATAAAAGGTTAAAGCAGTAGAACAAAGTGCATTCATAACATTCCATTAGTCATTACAGAATATAATAAAATTAAATTCTCAGACATATTTATTTGTCGGTTATGTGGTAATAAAAGGATCATTATTAACAATATTTTATCGAGCCAACCAAAAATAGCTTTCTCGAAAATAATTCGTAATTCTAAATAATAAAAATAATTCCTTTTATTCATCGTCTAAAATATGAAAATTATTATAAACGAATTATACTTATAAACGAATTTCTTTTGGAAATTCGTTTATAAGTATTACCACCGATTACATAATACAGTAATGTATTACCATAGAAAAATATTATGTTAAGCTTAGTATCATATAACATATAATATGTATTGAACTTATTACATGAATTTAACTTTTATCCACTTCTTTTCTATTATTAACCTTGTCCAAATTAGGATCAACTAAGCATTGATAACTGCTATTTAAAATTAAATCACGTATTGATTAGCAAAGCGACTTTCGCTCTACAAAATAAGGTCGTACATCAAATTCTTATGCAATTTTTAACATTGAATTACTATGACCGTCACATATTCACTAATACATAAGAAATAAAACAAATCAGTTGCACCAAAATAGCAATAAACTGCAGAATATAATAAAACATAATTGTTTCGAATCAATATTAATTAAGAAACTTGAAAAGATTTTATTGGCAATATAACATATTATATGTAGTATCTGAACACAATCCTTTTGATCTATTTGAAACCAAAATGTGTAATTCAAGGGGTTATTGGTATTAACATTGAATGTCAGTCTTACATGTTACTCATGTTACTGGCCACTGCCGGCTTGTTTCAAGGTTTTCACGATTTCTATATTAAGCTCATAAACTTGATACATCAAGAACAAAGATTCTAACAACGTTTTCGTTGTGTCAACGAACTTTTTCAGAATTTTTAATTTGCTTTTAAAATTAATGCATTATTATATTACTCTGTACGGACAGGAATTATTTCATTAAAAGATACGAATTAAACAATTCTATCAATTAATTTCATATACTTATATGTAACTTTTCTTATAAACTTGTTTAATTTTGTTTAAAAAAACACATTAAGAGATCAACAGAACAATAAAATAAAGAAATAGCCCGACAATCACCAGCCCACCGTACACAATACCGTACCGTATATAATAAGGCGCTCGCCGAAGACCAGTGTAATTAAATTCTTACAAATTTAATCAACCTCAAACTTAACATTGAACTTTTTCTTCAGTGACTTTTATTGACGTTCCTAAAATACCACAAGTAGGGCGGTATTACATAATCTGTCATTAATGACAAATGGGTGCAATAAGCAATGTCATTGACATGTATAGAAAGTTAGATGTATCTTATAACAACCGGTACCTTAAAGATCACTGATAAAAACGAAAGCTATTTGTGGTCATGTGCGCATATACCTCAAGAAACCTCGGAGCATTTCCTGAGTTACTGTAGTACTAATACTTCCGTTTTATAGGATATATTTTTTATTACCTTTACGTAGATATACATCTATGTATAATATATAAAAAATCTTAATGTATGTACTCACATTAAGTGTTCGTAATTTTTATATCATCGAGCGTACACGCTTATAATTTTAATTTTGCAGCTATTTCTTATAATGATTAATGATGCTTAGTGGTTATTAAGAATCGGTTTATAGCCCCTGACAAACAGAAAAGCACTATACCCACTACTTTATTGTTTTACTCAGTAACACTTTTTTAATGATCACAAAAGGTCGTTTCATATTTACAATTGTATATTCAAACATATAATTATTTCATTAAAGTGGCCTTTGTCATATACATACATATAGAAAAACTCTTATTAAATAAAATATCTTATTGAGTGGAAGTAGTATAATTGCTTTGTATAGAATAACGCAAAATATATGATATGCAGTTCTCGTCTGTTACCTTGTTAAATGTATGCTTTCCATAAAAAAAACTGTCAATAGCCTTAACCATCAATTATTATTATCGATTTATCAGTAACTGCTGGTAAAAGTGTCAACTTCTGTGGCATTTCTGTCACTTCCTGGATAAGACCAGTCACGTGGTTTAAAGGTGATCAATCTTGTAAAGCGAAGTGTAGCCATAGTTTATTAGCCTCTTGCGCCACTGTTACCAATTATGATTGAAATACGTGGTTCTTTTCTTATTGCTCGTCGTTTATTTTAATGTCGGATGTTTCTTTCGATGAGTAAAACGCTTGGTTATAGACCAATTATGTTTCGTTTTTTCTTAATCAAATTAAATTTATTGGACAATCATTATCAAAAAAAAAAACAATCGATATAGAAACGGTGTTAAATAGTGCGGCACTAAATGATTAACTAATGTCTCTTTCACAGAAGCAAATGTATTGTAATTGTATATTTCACTGAGTTTTTTTCCTGTCATTAAACCACTTCATTGACTTTGAACTAGGAAATTCTATAGCGAGGTTTGCGCGGTCGCGTTCTTTTCCTTCACCGGTCGTTACTCTAAATTGCAATGTTGCGTTCATTTAAAATTATAATGTAACTAAAAATGTATTCCTTCGCTTATATGGTTGTATTACTAATTAGTCAGATCGAAGTTTTTAACTTTGTGGTAATAAATTTATGGAAAAGAATCAAAAGATTTTCGTATAAGATTCGAAATATTCCTACTGATTAAATTAATATATTTCAATGTCATATATTGATTGACTATACGTAAACGTGTATAAATATTAATTCATATTGCTTTGTTACAGGCTAAGCCAGGGTTTCCTGCTATTAGCGCTGCTATTCGTAACACTAGCGGACGGTAAAATCGAAGAGAGCAATGTACAGACAGTACCGAGTGACTTGCGCCGGGCCGTCAGTGAGGCGATGGCCCTGGAGAGGAGATTCATTCAGAACGGGAATGCACCGTATGTATACGATTTTATATATACACATTATTTGACACACGTGTAGCAAATGTAATTCGCAAAAGAAAAATAAACTTTTATCATACTAAATAGTCGGTAATATCGTCTATGAGAGGTCTCTACAAGACAACATTCATTTAGAAGATTAAATGAAATACTCTTTGCGATGTTTGTTTATTATATGTTGTATATCAATATCAAAGCTGTAGTATCTGTCCTACCTCACTTGTTTTGTATGAAGCCTAGCATTGAGAGCATTAGTTCTTCTACATGAATTGAGTTTGTGTATTCATTTGCTTAGTATAAAGTAAATACATCATTGCATACTTCATTTATTGATTCTTTATCTAAATTGATCCGTAAGATTGGATGTGAACTAAATCTACTTATGATATCTTGTTAAATCGCTGAAAGACTCATCAACTCTATCATACAATAAAGTGTGTCTATTCTCCCATCAGTGAGGAATGCACTACAGAAGAAGAAGATATAAGCAACACGCCGTGCCCGCCAAGCAAGTACCGGAGTGCGAGCGGAGAATGCAACAATGTTAGGCACCGCCCCTGGGGCAGGAGAGGCGATGTGTTCCTGAGGCTGCTGCCGCCTAAATACTCTGATGGTATTTTATTATTATATAATTTTTTTTTTTTAATTTAATATTGTGGTAAAAGAATTTTGTAATGAAACTACCATAATGAAAAAAATTAAAGACGCTAGGCATTTAAACGATGAGTCTTTTAGTGTCGATTAAAAAGTTTCTATAATAGAGGTTTATACATGAATCATTTTAACATTCTAAAGGAAACCTTGAAAATTCAAAATCCACTCATTGAAACCGTGTATTTTGTATTCTCGTATAGTATAATATGCTCTTAGAAATATTTTGTGTTTGTTTATTTAATAGTTTTGAATATTTCTATTATCTTTCAAATAATCTATAGGTATTCTATGACCTATTCAGGAAAAATAATAATTAATTGTTCATAATACCAAAGTATATATTTTTCTCAGTGTAACTACTTCTTACGAACAATTATTTTTAATACTGTTCTATTTATATCATACATGCGAAGTATATAATAAAAATACAACATTATATGAATAATTAAGTGCTTCTTTTTGAACATTAGCACGATATCGTACAATTGATACAAAATACAAGTTAAGATTAAATATACGTTTTTGTGTTTTTTATTCACAAATCCTTCTGTGTTACGATATGTTTAGAAGTGTTTTAATTAATTTTTGCCCCTAATTTTCAAAACCATTGAGAAAACTGAAAGGGAACTCGACATATAATAGTAGTATAAAATGGATGTAAAGTAAACTATTTTTGACTCCTATATTATCTTTTTTAATCTCACGTGAAGGGTTTCGTCACGGGCGCTAGAATAGTCCTGTATTTATTTATATCTTTCAATATTAAAGCATTGGTCGCTAGGTCATTTAAGCTTTCAGCTTTCAAAAAATCGAAATTCAGAATTAGACCACAGTTAGTATAATATTAGACGTACAAAGTTACATATATTTGATACTTGTACTTTATTGTTACAGGAGTATCGCAGCCATTATCACCACCTCATCTCCCTGAGGCATCTTTGGCAGTACAAGCGGTGGCCCAGCTGGCGCAACCTGAAGAACATGACTATGTCACCAGCATGCTGGCCGCTTGGGGACAATTGATCATGGACGATCTTATCGCTACTGCCAATGGAAATAAGGTAGCTTTTCCAGTATTTTTAGTAGTTACTTTTTATACCACGTCTAAAACGTTTGTTCAGACATGCCCGCAAACTATAGGGAAAACAGTTAATACTTAAAAATATTAAGCCGCTTTCAAACCTGTTCCTAAACAACATATGCATTGATATTAATGTTTTAAAAACATCTATCCGTCCATGCATTTTAATATAATTGGTTTGTTGATTTTTCTATAATTACGCGTGTAATTTCATAGAGGTCTAGATGGTATTCTAAACTTCTGACAATATCTTATATAGCGTAGCATTTACATCTTGTATGTACGTTGAAATTTACTCAAAATACTAAATAAAAGAGTAGATAACTTAAATATAGTGGTATGTGTTTTCCTTATCTTCACTAAGAAGATTGTTTTCCAAAAATAAAATGAATTTTTAGTTCAACAATAATCGAGTCTGTGACTCACTATTACTCTTAGTTCCGTATTCCGCCAACAACACTTACTGAAAAATGTAAACTTTTAATTATAAGAGCACATAAATGTCGCATATAAATCCAACTATACAAAAAACATCTAACATTCAAAATTCTAAGAATAAAATACGATACCACATGTGTTGATATTATCCAATTTGGATTTCAATTCAAATAGCATGAAATTATGTAACTCATAACGAATAATCAATCTACCAATGTGCAGTATCCTGTTGACGTTAAAACTTAAATTTAATAGCTACAAGTTCTATCTGTCTGTCTCTTCTCAAGTCTTAGGTATTAAACAGATTTAGATGAATTTGGTACAGAGATAGTTTCAGACCCAAAAGAAAGTAGGGTAGTTTTTAATACGGAAATCCTACGGGAACTGGAGCTATACGGAGAAACCCCGATTGCCTATTTTTCCTTCGGGTACACGTTCGAAACCGCGGGCGGAAAGCTAGTCCTACTAATCCCACTAATATTATAAATGCGAAAGTTTGTAAGGATGTGTGTGTGTTTGTTGCTCTTTCACGCAAAAACTACTGAATCGATTGCAATGAAATTTGGTACGTAGATAGCTGGACAACTGGAATAACATATAGGCGACTCTTTATCCCGTAATTCCTACGGGATAGACTTACGCGGTTGAAACCGCGGGGCGCAGCTAGTATTAAATTAAACACAAACAGGATACAACTTTCGTATTCTACGCTCACAATTATTGATACGAAACGCGTAGGTGTAATACTGCAGGATTATGCCAAATTTCTGTTATCTCATGTATATGAAATATCATTCGAACCGGTTACATACACAATAAAAGTCATAACATCACATTCTTCCGTTCTTTATCGTCTATAATTATCACAGATAGAACGTCGTTAATAACCCTCTAAAATTTTTCTAAATGATTTAATTGATTTGACGACTGACGTTTTTACGTCTTATCATGGTAATTTTACCAGGTATCCAACCCATTATAGTTTATTTTCATTATCTGAGAACGAGAATGGAAGTTTGAAATTTAAAAATTTGGTGCATATAGTGCAATTTGGATTGGAATAAGCAATATTATTCAGTTACCACGGGACTAAAATTGACGGCGCATCATTAAAGATAAGATGCAAATTCCAGTCTAGAAAGCGCTGTATTGAATAATTCACTGAATACACAATAGTATTAAAGAATCAAGATGTAACCATTCATTTGAGATTTCCTATCAAATTACCGTAATCAATTACGGCACAGATTACCGACTTGATACCTCCGTGGTTCACACGTCGTGAGTAGCGGTGTGAAGGCCACCGGACGTAGCTTTAAGGATAACTAAAAAAGTGATTAGGCTATTATTTGTAAATGCAATGAATAGCCAATAGATTATGTCACTGTTTGGTTTGTTAATCTGCAAACAAAAACGGAGATGGATAAACACTTGAGCTAATTAGTACTTACATACTTTACACTAGAGCTCGTTTGCTTTGATAATTTTGAGATCAAGTTTACTGGGTAGTTTTTTAAGACACAGTTTCATCTAAAGAGATTTAAAATAGCCTATTCCAGGCCTTATACCATCGTTAGTACCATAATATTGGCCGAATTGATTAAGTAGGTTTTGTATAGGATATTCACAGTCAAATATTTATTAAAATACAAAATTATTGAGGTAAATATATGTTTCAATGTTTTCATTTGACTATGATAAAACAAAGATAACCATACGAAATTTCCAAATTACCTTAATCTTTCTTTCTCTATGCAATTAAAGAAAAAAGATTTTCAGCACAAATTATTTATAGACTTAGTTACTAGACTAGTATTACATTCTTTCAATACTAAAACGATGCCGAGTACATCAGATAGTCATGGGAACTATATTTTCACAAGAGTTATCAGCCATCTCAATGCAAGTGTACGTAACCATGTCGCGGATCACAGCTCATTACTCGTAAGATATAATTAACCACTAACAGCACTGCGGTTTGTCTTGAACTTGCAAAATTATGACTCAATGATCATGATATCGAGGAAATAATGTGACGAATGTGTGTATTTGGCTATTAACCTAAAAGTCTACATATTTAAGTCGTTTTAATTAAATAAAAATATGGCATATTTTCTGTAATCTAAAATTAATACTGCTATTAGTATTAGACAGCTATTGGGCAAATACGTAGATGGTCAATGTTGATATTACCAAATATTAAAAGGAGGAAACAATTGTACATTTGTAAGTTTATATGTTGTGATGTTTTCACGCAAAAAACTGGAAAAAAATTCTTTTGCCATTGGAAAGCAGCAACTTCACTGAGTGACAAAGGCTATATATGTAGAAATTCACTCACTGTGTGACAAAGGCTATAAATGTGCGAAACCGCGGCAAACAGCTAGTATAATAAATGTATACAGAACTTGACTTGTCTATCTAAATTGTAAAACAGAAGAAGAGTATAACACAACAACACAAAACGAGCTCTCTTCCATTATAAAATCACATAGGCGACTCTCACCGCATTAAGATTACAAATATTATTTATTGCTGTAACTATCATAAAAAGTCATTAATAATTCTGAATATTCATTGAAGCTTATACATAAAAATATATCCAATGAATGCGCATTAATATACAAAAACACAGTAATTAATTACATACCCGATCATTAAAGATCTTTGTCACAAAAGACATCTCAAGTTCGTGATAGTTCGCGGGTCATGTTAAGTAAGATTACCTCGAACAAGTATACAGTGAAAGTTATGACATAACATAACATTCAGTTCCCCGTGTTATGTTACAAACTGGTATCATATATTAATGTTAAGGTAAAGGGACTTATCTATTCTAATTGCTATAGAATTACGTAGTAGGTATTCATTGTCTGTCTGCTCATTGTGTATATATTGAAAATGTCAATGACGTTGGCTCAATTGTTGGTATTATCTGAACAAGTATTACGCATCTGATTATTACGAACTGCACGGCGCTGAGCTTCAAGAATTTAATATAGAATATTAGACCTAATTAAAGTAAATATTTAATCTATGATTTGTGCTTAATGATACGCCCCTCTATCCTTCTTTGCGGTTATCGATTTTTTTAGTAGCAGTTCTAGTATTTCCTATCTGATTTTTAAACAAATTAACATGTTCATCAATTAAAGGATATCATAATAGATATATGATTGAATAAAACGCTAAAATAAAATTTTGACTGAATCATGTACTTCCTCGCTTTCAAAGACTCGATTGTTTTTTACTTTGAAGCCAGACAAATTTACATAGTTACCTTTGTTTTTATTTAGTCAAACATAAAATAAATTGTCTTAACGCTAACCCGTATATAATTCGTAATTAAAATATTAACATTACTCACGGCACTTCGTATGTATCGAAAGTGAATTATCTGACGTCTTACTCTACAAAATTACTACTCAAAAGTAAATTGTAAATCGTAGTAAAACTATATTTATGATTTTTGTTTATCAGAAACGTTAGGGCGTGTCGTTGTAACCGTTAAATAACAAATAATAATAGATGCCATGCCATTTTACCCCGACCGTAAAACAAAATATTTACGATCCCCCCGAAACCCCCCGTTTGAATTAAATTTTCAATTTCAATTACTTGTGAATTCTGTCGTCTTAATTAACTATTAAAACATCCCTTGGTGTACTTAGGTTATATTTTTTGTGATTTTTAAAGGAAACTATAGAGGTACACTCACGTACAAATTCAATAAAATATTTACATAGGCATAAATCACGTATATTTATCTTAAGTGAAAGTTGACAAGTTTCATCCATTGTTTGAATGTTACGTTATCAGGATGTATATTTTATGGTTATCGGAGTCTTTAATTGGCTTATTGTACAGGCAATGACTTGAGAAATATGTCTTTTTTTATCTTGAAGAAGAATTAACATCGTGTTGGTATGATTCTGGTAAACATGTTTTTAAGAATATTGGAGAATTATGTAATAACGAAGATGTTTAATTGGTTTTTTTTCTGCAGAAATGTGAAGGTCCAGCCTGTGCATACATACGATCGGCACCGACAAGGAATTTGGACTCGTGTAAATTTGGTTAGTATTGATATTCATTTACTCAACGATTTATACATATATCTAGCAGTGTATTTGAGTAAATTAATTCTTATGTTATGTTAATTTCATAAAGTACTATATTATATGTGTTGCTTTGTTAGGTTTGCATATATATTCATAGATTGGTAATGTTTCCGAAACAATCGATATTTTTATTTATATATGTTTAAATGCAAAATTGACTGGTGTACGATTCAATAACTTGAAAAGACCTGCATTGATTAAACACTTATTTTGATACTATATACACAACCCACTTCAAATACTGTGTTTATTTTTCCTTATTTCTCATCCATACTTCATCATATCACATCACAGTGAATCGATGCATATACTATTCTGAGAAGATTGTAAACTTTGATATTAGTTAAGATCCGATTTATGTGTTCTTTATAAAAAAAACTAGCTTTTTGTTCACGGCTTGGCCAAAAGAATGCAGCACGCAGGAAACATAGACCCTGAGTTTTCCTCGCATGTACCCGTTCCTGTGGGTTTCCGGGATAAAAACTTTCTTATGTCCGACCGCTGGTTCAAGTTACCTCTGCATATTTTCAGCCAAATCGGTCAATCCGTTTTTGAGTTATAAATAGTGTAACTAACACCAATTTTTTATTTATATAGATATATAAATGTATCTTCTTTATTAAATTTCAGAACATAGAGAACAGATGAACCTAGCCACTTCAGTGTTAGACGGTTCAGCCTTATACGGAAGTTCGGAAAAGGAACTTCGCTCGTTGCGTCTGTACGACGCCGGCAAAATCGACCTTGCGTCGTGTCGAAAGTAAGCCTTCACATTCTCACGTTTTGTTTCATCTCACGGATGTAGTTATTATTCCTAAATATAGTATTTCAATTATAATGGTCACGGATGTAGCGAGGTATTTGATACTCTCAATATGTAGGGAGCTAAACAAGCGAGCTCGGGTTAGCTTCAGTTTCTTTGGGTTGCCAGTATAAAATCAGAATTTAGGGATAAGATTAACAAGCTTTTAGAAAAATGCAGGATTGTCATTATATCCATATTGTGTTTGATCTGAACAGACACTCCAATTGTTTATATTTCATTGCTGGTTTTGTGCTTCCTAATTAAAAGAAGAGCTTCTTTGTTAATTTGGTACGATGATATTTAAAATACTATGTAAAAAAATTATAAAATATGTGTGTACAATGACCACACGACTTTAATTTCAATAATCTTGGAATTCTAGTCCATTCTATTTCGACACATAAATGTATTGTATGCAACAAAGCCTATTGAGCCTTGGATTGATTCCATTCAATCTTGAAGATAACAATTCGTGCCATATTTAACAATTGCGCCCCGCGGTTTCACCCGCGTAAGCCCATATCCCGTAGGAATATCGGGATAAAATGTGCCTATATGTTATTCCAGTTGTCCAGCTATCTACGTACCAAATTTCATTGCAATCGGTTCAGTAGTTTTTGCGTGAAAGAGCAACAAACACACTCATCCTTACAAACTTTCGCATTTATAATATTAGTAGGATTAACTTTATACCACATGACAATTATTAATATAATTGCATTTTATAGGTCATCCTGAGACTTTTGTTCTCAAATTCTAGCTTTATGAAGCTTGTACAATATTTAGTGTCACAAATTTATTTCAAACAAAGACAATATATTTGTGTTTTACAGAAAATGCTTTCAGGTTGTTAGACACCATTGATCAATGCTTTGTATTAAAATTACGTTGAATTAGTCATAGAAGATTATTTACTTAAGCTTTTTTAAAAAATTGCAAATACCCGTTACTATTGTCAATAGGTGTTCCTCTTTAAAATATTATATACTTTAAGCGTTTTCTATTCTTTTTTTTCACTTTTCCGCTTTTAACGTCTATCCATTCCCTGTTAAAAATTATATTCTTTCTTCTGTAACATTATCGATAGTACTAAATTATTTGTATTCATTTGATTTCTTTCTTTATCAGATGCAACGACGGGTCACCAAGTGCACCTCTGTACAAGGCCCTATTATCGGAGCACAACCGTATCGCTGGAGAATTATATTCGTTAAACCCCTTCTGGGAAGACAATGCCTTGTTCTTGGAGAGCAGGCGCGCTCTTGCAGCCATCATACAACATATCACATATAATGAATTCTTACCGGTTTTATTGGGAGAGGTAAGGAATTGAAATAATTTAGTTATAGTAATTGTTGTTTGTACCAACGAAGTGCTTTAATAATTATTGCAACCGATTTTCAAAATACTTCCGCTATTAGAAAAGTGCATTATTCCTAAGGGATTTATTATCCCACGTTGACCAACGAGAACAGAAAGAGAAAGAAAGATTATAGTAATGATAGTTGAGCATACTTTGATATTAACTCAACTCTTAACCTTTAAGGTTATGCTGTGGTGAAAGTGTAGCATTAGTTAGGTTATGTGCTGTATGATCCCATAGAATACGTGATTCAATAGTGGCTTAGAAAATAACCTAAGTATTTCTATTACGCAATCTTATTAAGGTCAATAAATGCATTTAGGGGTTGGTTACACTACTTATATTATAAGAAGTGCTTATGAAACGATAGCGATAATGTGAAATAGTACTTTGACGAATATGAATAATGTAATACTTTGAATTTAAATACTGAAATAATATCACTTCAAAATTAAAAATGCATTGCATTGCGTGAAAAAAACTAGAGCAATAAAAATAGTTATGTCTATTCAAATATCATTGGCTATTTCGCAAATGTAAAATACAACTTTCATTTTAATTAATAATTTATTCAAACAAAATAGCTAGATTATTTCGTAATAAATAGCTTGCAATCAACATCCATAAATTAATTGCACAAAGTTCGTGGTAATAAAGATAAATTATAAATATAGGAGTTAATCGATTGACCGTAACGTATATTTATTTGAAATACAATATGGCGGAACTTATA
>NC_052116.1:5527138-5532590 GCF_012273895.1 Zerene cesonia | reverse complement strand
GATATAATAATATGTTATACGATGCTTCCAACGATAATATATTATTTCTAACGTTATCCTTTTTTATTTATCAAATAAAGCACTATAAATTCATTTAACTTGTATATTCATTCGAAATATTTGCTATGATTATTTGATTTATCTTTTTTTAATTTCGTAAAAAGTTAGTTTTGTGTAAGTATATAAAATTGTGTGTATTGGGTTGACAAATAAAACTGGATGGATTTTTTTTTTCTCTATTTATGTATGGATGTATGTATTTTCAGGTGGGAATGGCCAAGGCTGAATTGAAACTGACGTCTCTAGGATTTTGGCGCGGTTATTCGAGTGCCAACCGCGCTGGTACTTATGCTGAGATATTGTCTGTGGCGCCCATCTTTGACGCTATGATGAATGAAAAATTGGTAATTTAACCTTATTTCACTTGTATTCAGATAACATTACACTTATTCACATAAATAATAATGAGCAATATGTTGTTTAATATTTTACGTGTCCCATTAAGTTCATCTCTATATAAAATAAAAGATTCAAATTTCAACCCACATTTTACTTCTCGCTTAGCTCGCTTCAATTTTTTATTATTGTATCTTTTATCATTACATTTGTATACTAGCGGTCCGCTCTGACTTCGCCCGTTACCTTTTTTCTCTCAATAAGAACCTACCTTATGCCTTAACGAAAACATAACGTTACATTAAAAAAAGCCGAATTGATCGAGCTGTTTTGACAAAAAATTTTCGCTTACCAATACATTTGGCGATTCATTTTGTTTATTTAGAATATTATACCTAATATATGATTGAATAGTCTATATAAACTAATAATATATAATAATAATACTATAGTCTTTTCACAAGCCTGACTTTAGATTATTCTATTTATAATCGTGTCATTACCGGTTTTCTTTTCAACAATTTATTTTACTTACTACCGAATATTGCTATAAATTTAATGTAACTATTTACAGGCAAACACAACGATATCTCTCAAAGACCTGGTACAGGCTAGTGCCCACAGCGTGTCGCGTCTCTCGGCCTCCGCGCAATGGGATCTGAACAGGAACCGCGATCATGGAATCCCATCTTACTTGAGGGTTTTGAGGATGTGCGAGCCAATGGTCTCCATTAAATCGTATGGGGACTTTGAAAAGTTGGGCTTCAGTAGGTCACAGCAGGAAATGATGGCTGATATGTATAGGTGAGGCTTGCTCTCTTTATTTAGACCCATCATTGGATTATAAATAAAATAAAAAATCAAAAATGATGTGCTGTAAGAATACTGAATTTTGTTCATTCAATTTCTAATTCACCCGTGTCCTAGGTGAAAATTGTTTTCTATACTATAATTGTCAAATTATAAAGATAATACTTTAGTTTTGACTGTTTGTCAAATTCCTGTGTATCTTTATAAACTGTATCTCTTTCTCTTATTCTCTTACTTACTCTTCAAATGCGTTTAATTAATTTTCCTCCTTAACATATAATAAACAAACACATTTCACATTAATTTAAATGACATGTAATAAAAAAAAATATTTTCTTCCAGAAATGCCGAAGATGTCGAGTTGCTAGTGGGTGGTGCTATGGAGAAACCAGCCACAGGAGCCGTGATTGGTTCCACATTAGCGTGCGTGCTAGCCATGCAGTTCGCTAACTTGAAGAAGAGTGACAGGTATTCATATTAAGATTAATTAATATTTTCTATAGGACATGTCAGGGCAACATTTGCAATATCACTTTGACTAAAATAAAGCACATAAAACTTATGCGTACCTTCAATTTATTGTGAAGAAACACTTTATTTTGATTGCGCAATGATACGGTTTCATATAAACAATTAGCAGCAACATCAACAAGTTGTATAATAGATTATAAATATTCTTCCGGTTTTCTACATTTTGTATTAGAAACGACAGTTCAGTGGCCTTAGTGAAAATCCTACTAATATTATAAATGCGAAAGTTTGTAAGGATGTTTGTGTGTTTGTTGCTCTTTCGCACAAAAACTTCTGAACCGATTGCAATAAAATTTGGTACGTAGACAGCTGGACAACTGGAATAACATATCGGCAAGTTTTTGTCCCCGTTATTACTACGGGATGCGGACTTACGCGGGTGAAACCGCGGGGCGCAGCTAGTTATCTATAATTGTAGTTAAGGACTGAAAAACCACACTTATTGAGTTAATGTCATGTAATTTACTTTCAGATTCTGGTACGAAAACGATATCCCACCATCATCATTCTCGCCAGAGCAGCTCGGAGCCATTAGGAAAGTCTCTCTGGCCGGATTACTCTGTGCCAATGATGAGTTGGTTAAGAGCATACAACCCAAGGCGTTTGTGAAGGAAGACCCTTACTTGTTAGTTGTTTATATACGTTTTAAGCTTTTTTATAGTTTATGTAGATTACTTTATAAACGTTAATTTTAATTTTGAGAAGTTTTTACATCTATGTTCATTTATTTGTCAAATAGGAAAACATATATGTACTGGAATAATATAGTTCGACTTAACTATAAATAGATAATACTCTTATTGCTTTTTATTTCTTCAAGTAGTGTATTTGTATCTCATGAATTTTTTATCTGAAGTAGAGAAATCGTATTCGTGGCAAAAACGTATTTTTTATATAATATTCTCCTCCGTTACCTAACTAAAATAGATAAAAAGTACCATTTTGTCACATCCAATCAGGAACGCAGGCCAACACTGCTCCCAGCACAACCAACTGGAACTGTCCGCGTGGAAGGACGACAGCGGCGCGCGAGCCGCCGAGAGGCTCTCCCAGGACATGTTAGCCGCGGCCCTGGAAAAGGCCAAGCAGGAGATGGCCGATAGGAAGAAGCTGGAGTACATGCTGTGGGAGTCGCGTGAGTGGATTCTTCTAGAAATGTTTATAGGAAAATACGCAATTCGTATTTGGAAATATCATAGTACATACATACACACATGCTGTAGGTATCGCGTTAGCGGATTGTTCTAGAAATAGTAAGAAAAATACAAAAAAATACGAAAAAACATATAGAAATGTACATTGTACACACATTTGTACACATTGTGAGAGTCGTGGCTGGTCTAGTAGTTGAGTTCAAATGCTAAAAACAGACATATTATTGTAAAAATACGGATATATCGCACATTGATGTATTTACACACGTTGACAGTTAAGTTCGAAATCGCTCACAATCAGCATTGCATTTGCACAACAAAGTAATAAACTGCAATAATAACATTATGTTCGAGTATGATTATCAAATAACTAATAATATGTTAATTTTTTATCGAAACAATTCACATTTTAGAGAGAAAAAAACTCCTAAGGCACTTTCCATGCCATAGTTTTGGATAAATTTAGTATTTAGGTCACAAACTAAACAATTCTACTAATAGAATAGTAGCTCAAATAAAAGATAATCGAAAAAGATGTCACTCTTTTACACTATTAAGTGTAATTTATAATGGTTAATTTTATTTAATACTTGATTATAATCAAATCAATCAATCACTTATCTATATTAATTAAACATATATGTATCGTATACACCACTTACCTATGCACTTTCTCTGTATTGTTTCTTTGTTTTGGTTGCCTGGAAGAGATGGCTATATAGCCATAAGGTCGCCTATTGTGCAATTTGTATTTTTATTATGTACTTTGTAATGTTTCCTTTTGGTGTGTACAATAAAGTATCATTCATTCATTCATTCATATAATTAATTTCAGAGGGTGGAGCTGACCCCAAGTCTCCAGTGGGAACTGCCGCATCTTTCTCTAAAGCAAACAAATATGCTCTGAAGCTTGCCAATACTTCGCTCTTCTTTGAGTTCGCTACAAATGAACTCCTTAACTCCATTAATGGGTGAGTAAGAGAATTATTCCTGTTTTGTTTCGATTAGACTTATCTTTTATTAAGTTAATAAAAATGTTTTATGAGGTTCAAGAGTAATAGAATGATGCAATAATATCTATGAATATGACGAATGTAAATATGTTATAAAACCCGTTTAAATAAATTACTTTATTATACAATATATAATAATTGCAAATAACGCTATATCCTGTTAATATTGTTTTATTTATTATTAACAGAAATGATTAAGATTCCTTCACATGTAAGGTTATAAAACGCCATAATCATTAAAGTTAATGATAGCTTTAAAATTAATTTCTTTTATTCGGACCTTAAAGTGTTATTAAATCATCATTATTATATTAAACAACCTTCTTGGTTCAGCGAATAGTTCGTAATAATTGAAAATTTCTGGTGTAGACGCCATTAGAAATTTTTAAACACAGTATTTGTATTTAAAGATAAAATGCTCGATTTACTTATATCCCGTTATGGGAGTTGTTTACAGATACAATATATATATTTTATTTTCTAGAAACAGTACCCGGTTTTTAAAACAATACAAAGAAAAACTTCCATTTAGAATTATCACATATTGGTCAGATACCAAGTGATTAGTAAAATAAGTGATTCTATTTGCAAATTTTATTAACAGTTATTCAAATTATAATTAACAACTAGTTCTGTATTTTAGCCGCCGCCGCAAGCGTCAAATTTTCGACGACTCAATTGGCTTCAGTTCATCCAACGAATTCGTGGACTCGCTACAATCAGTGGATGTCAGCAGTCTGCTTGGTCAAGATCAGTTGGGACCAGTGATTGAACCGCAGTGTGATGATGCTGGGTCCTGTGACGCTAATAGCCCCTTCAGAACATATACTGGATACTGTAATAACTTACGGAACCCCAATTTGGGTAAAAGTTTGACCACGTTCGCGAGGTTGCTACCACCGGTGTATGAAGATGGTAAGTTTTTTACAAAATTCCAATGCTGTTATTTATAAAATATAGAGTATAAGCGTTACCTACTTTGTGAACATTTTGGTATTTCGTAATACAACATGAAAATGATGAAAATTTAAAAATAAAAAAAGGTCTACAGTCTTGCTCTTTCTTTTATTATTAATATACAAATTTTCCTCACAACTGTTAATAACTTTCACATTTCGCAATCGATAAAATATAACTCTATTATCTTCTGTTTATAAATGTCGTACCAATATGCATAATATGAAACATATATATATATATATATATATATATATATATATATATATATATATATATATATATATTATTAGCTGACCCGGCAAACGCTGTTCTGGCTTACTCTTATCATTTAGGGGTATGAAAAATAGATGTTGGCCGATTCTCATAGATACCGGATAAGCACAAAAAATTTCATCAAATTTGTCAAGCTGTTTCGGAGGTGTATGGCAACGAAAACTGTGACACGAGAATTTTATATATGTATTAGATAACATATATATATTTTTGTTATTTTCCCAGGTGTCAGTCGTCCCAGAATCAACTCGGTGACAGGAACGCCGCTACCTTCACCTCGTATCGTGTCCACGGTGATCCATCCTGACATTTCCA
>NC_052116.1:5440794-5526138 GCF_012273895.1 Zerene cesonia | reverse complement strand
CAGAATCAACTCGGTGACAGGAACGCCGCTACCTTCACCTCGTATCGTGTCCACGGTGATCCATCCTGACATTTCCAATTTGCATACAAGATACACCCTTATGGTCATGCAGTTCGCGCAGTTCCTTGACCACGAACTCACTATGACTCCTATTCATAAAGGTACCAACTAAATTTCTTTATCTGTTTAGAATGAAGGTCACAAAGTTGAATGAACCTATAAATTATAAGTACGAAATATGCTAATGAACAATACTTCCAATTTAAATCGATTCGCTTTTGATTGAAACAAAAGTCACCTTAAATTCATTTTAATCGATATCTCTAAATAATATAAAAAATCACCACATGCCTAGAAACTCACAATGAAACCTAAATTATCGGATTTCTATGTATATCATACATTGTCTCTAAACAACATCAGAAAATTCCTCCAAAATTCTGTTAAAAAACATAATTAAAAAAACAATATAAGATTATATTTCTTTCTCTTTCAAATTATGGAGCGGAAACTATACTATTTTTATTTTTAGGTTTCCACGAGTCGATCCCAGACTGTCGGTCCTGTGACTCGCCCCGTACAGTGCACCCTGAATGCAACCCCTTCCCAGTACCACGCGGTGACCACTACTACCCTGAAGTTAATATCACCTCCGGGGAAAGGCTATGCTTCCCGTTCATGAGGAGTTTACCTGGACAACAGCAACTTGGTAAGATTTTACACTTAAATTGGGAGTTTTGTTGTAAAGTTCCTGTTAAAAGATAATCTAAGTGTCGCTGAATATGTAGTAAAATGAAATAATTATAAGGGAAAGATAACTTGTTTTAAATTTATGAAGAAAAGTTTGTTTTCTTTTATGTAATTCAGATCTTTCTTGATTCAAAAAGTAAAGCTTAGTGAGCAATTGATTATAAATTCCACTCATATCATATGAATCAAAACTGTCTTATTGAAATTTCGTTGCATGAAAAATACTTTCCAGCATATCTCGATAACATACAGTTTTTACTAACACAGGCTTTAGTTTCTACCAATATAATTGTATTATTTAACAGTTTTAATAAAGACTATTATTATTATTATTATATATACACGTTCTGTACATCCTGGGTGGACTATAGCTATATGAGTATTGTTTAGTCGATAATGGGTAATAAATATATTAACCGATTGTTTGATAATATTCCAGGACCCCGAGAACAAGTGAACCAGAACACGGCGTTCATAGACGCGTCGGTGGTGTACGGGGAGAACCCGTGCATCGTGCGCAAGCTGCGCGGCTTCAACGGGCGCCTCAACGCCACCGCCAGCCCGCTCAACGGCAAGGACTTGCTGCCGCGCTCCGACAGCCACCCCGAGTGCAAGGCGGCCAGCGGCTTCTGTTTCATTGCTGGTGCGTTCGCTTAATTCAAACTAAATCCTCGCCCGCGACTTTGTCCATGTAGTCATAGAAAATTGGTATTTGTTTCATTGCTAGTACGTTCGTTCAGTGCAAACTAGATCCCCGCCCGCGGCTTTGCCCAAGTAGTCATAGAAAAATGGTATATGTTTCATTGCTGGCGCGGTTGTTCAAATTATTGCAAATTTGATCCACGACCGGGGCTTTGCCCAAGTAGTCATGGAAAATACAGTATACAGTTCCGACGTTTTATACGCATAGTTGCTCTCCTTTCATAAGTCGCAAACTATAATATCAGTGCGGATAACATGGCATTGATTGAGTATAATTGAATACTTTGTATTGAATGCTTTATGATCTTTCTGTACTTTTTTTCAACTTAAAAACGATCCTCATAATATTAATGTTATTCTATTAACGCTCATGCAGTACTACAGCAATTTATCGTGGTTTTTCACAGTTTTAATTTCGTCAAAGTGAGTCTGACTTACTGGCTATTTACACACTACCTAATAGTTAACCAACCTTACGTATATAGTATATACACCTAAATCACTAAATATCCATGGATATTTTCCAGGTGACGGTCGAGCGTCCGAACAGCCGGGTCTCACAGCGCTGCACACTATCTTCCTCCGCGAACACAACCGTATAGTGGAAGGTCTGAGAGGAGTGAACCCACACTGGGACTCAGACCTCTTGTTCGAACATGCACGCAGGATAATGGCCGCTGAGTTCACGCATATCATATATAATGAGTTCCTGCCGAGATTACTGTCTTGGAACGCTGTGAACTTGTACGGCTTGAAACTGCTGCCATCTGGTGAGTAAATTGATCACTATCTGATATCCATACCGATTGTAAGGTAAACTGCATATAAATCTCATGCAATTAGGGTACTAATGTAATTAATCCATTAAAATATTAGTAAAGTACTGCTCTATATTCTATTGCATTAAATCCATAAAATTTAAATTAAGAGTTCATCGCATCATAAAAACCCATAAAAGAGTTAAAAAATTATACATACAAAAAAAACATACATTGCGAAAAATAAACCGTATGTCTTCTAACTGTAGAAAATCAAATGCTAATATAAAATGCATAATTTCAGGCTACTATAAGGAATACTCTCCCACCTGCAACCCATCAATAGTCACAGAATTCGCGGCCGCTTCCTTCAGATTCGGTCACTCGTTACTCAGACCACACCTTCCGCGACTATCGCCAACGTACCAGCCCGTGGACCCACCCATCCTTCTACGTGATGGTTTCTTCAGGCCTGATATGTTCATGAACGTAAGTAAATGTAACAATTATAAGCACTATTTCATATGTAAATGTTTCCTTGTACGATTTTAAAAACAACGAAAAATTTTAAATTTATCAATACAATATTAATGAGAAAATGAAAAATTTCATTATATTTAAATCCATTATTACATAAGTTTATCTTAACCTTCCCAGCATCCACCAATGGTAGACGAGTTGATCCGTGGTCTCGTATCAACACCCATGGAAACCCTGGACCAGTTCATCACTGGGGAAGTCACGAACCATTTGTTCGAAGACCGCAAGATTCCGTTCTCTGGAATAGATCTGATTGCTCTGAATATCCAAAGAGCTAGAGACCATGGTATTCCGAGTTACAACAATTACAGAGCATTGTGTAATTTGAAGAGAGCCACCACTTTTGAAGATTTGTCCAGAGAAATTCCGGATGAAGTTATTGCAAGGTAACATAAAGAAACGACTACTTCATCCCTCATAATCCATCGTAGATCCCAACTCGTGAGGTCACCAATGAATATCTAAACTAATATTCAAACGAGAAACATTTATAATGTTTTAACACGACGGGTGAAGCTTAGGTTTCCAATTGACACGATTATTGTATTTGACAGGAAATTTTTGTTATGTACTTCCATTTTAAGATTTGGATTGGTACCTCCCCTAGTACTCACCCCTATAGAAAATAAGCATTCCTACTTTTAAAATGATTGAAGTATCTAAATATAAGTTGGATATTTCAGGTTCAAGCGGATCTACCCGACGGTGGACGACATAGACCTGTTCCCGGGCGGCATGAGCGAGCGGCCGCTGCAGGGCGGGCTGGTGGGGCCGACCTTCGCCTGCATCATCGCCATACAGTTCCGCCAGCTGAGGAAGTGCGATCGCTTCTGGTGAGCTATATGAAATTTTGTTTGAAGAAAAATCCCCGAAACTGAAGTAGTTGATAAGAAATATTTTACAATATTTCAGTCAATATTTAATAGGTTAATTTTTCGTACAGGTTTGAAAATGACAATCCCGCGGCTCGATTCACTGAACAACAATTGGCTGAAATCAAGAAAACAACGCTGTCCAAAATCCTCTGTGAAAACTTCGATATTCTCTCCGACATCCAACGTGCATCTTTCGACTTACCCAGCAATTTCTTGTAAGTGGTTTTATATTAAGGAAATCTATAATTATTAGGAGCTTAATATTCTATTAACATCACAACAAACATTCTGCTTTTCTATTGCAATATCTATTAATAAAATTAGTCTTACACGCAATGTATTACCTATTTTAAGAAATCTCGAGTAAATTCATAAATAAATAAAGGTTGTTTATTACACCTTACTGCAATATACACAAAATGGAACTATGTATTCGTATAATTTAAGCTCAAATATTTATTTCACACACGATTAAGTACAGCCGTTGCGTAAGCAATGAATTTAAACAGACAAACTAAATTAGCGACATAGTTTTTTTTTTTTTAATGACTGAACGATTTCTTATTAATATCTCACATTATCCGCTGTTATAATTTCAATTAAAACATTTCAGAAATCCCCGAGTATCGTGTGCCTCATTGCCCAAACTGGATCTATCAGCGTGGCGCGAGAACTCGGCGCAGGGCTGTCTCATCGCGGGCCGCGCCGTGCCGCTCGGAGACTCCGCTTTCCCGTCACCGTGCACGTCATGCATCTGTACTGCTGAAGGGGTAAATATACACCTTATGTGATAGAAAATAAGATTCAAAATTCCTGTTCAATGTCTGGGCTATGTACATTGCACATTGCATGCCATTTTGTTCAATTACTTGTACATTCTCTAGTTTTTGGTAAATTAATATATTAACAGCACCTTTATTTTGTCTGTATCATATTATCCACAATATGATACATAATGAATAATAAATATAAATAAATAAAATCTTTATTTGCATAAAATAACAACTGACATATTGGAATATAACATATTATTGTATTACTGTACAAATACAATGCACTTGCCACATTCAACTATTTTGCGTTCCTATTTCCATGTCTTTATAAAGATTTTTTTGAAACGGGAAATTAGTTTGAAATCTTATTAGCCTCGTAGACATCATTGTCGATAATGCCACAGAATACTAACTAGTAACTAGCGTTACAGAAGCTTTACTTCACAACGGTCTTCAAAGTAATATGTACTCAATCCGATAGACAATATGATTTAATTTAGCTCGCGTTCCAGTCGAGCATGTGGTCATTTAGATACCTTCTAAATTTTTTTGAGGAAATATGGGCCTTAATTCACTGTACTACGGTTCATAATAAGTTAGTCGTGGTTATACGTATTGAAAGAGCCGCGGACTAGGGTTGCTTACTTCGAGTGCTTCGAGAAACTAGTAACGCTAGTTACTAGTTAGTATTCTGTGACTGCACAGTATTTTTTTGCTTTTCTTTGTGTGTCCATCTTGCAAAAAAATGTCGAGAAAGTTGAACGTAGTCGAACAAATAGCGCGCGCGTGTGTCGTCTTTTTCTTTTTTGTTTGTCGCTTCGCGTGTGTCGTAGGCTTGCGGCAGCCTACTAGATTGGCCCTTTCGCCGTGGCCGGCGCCTGTAGGTACGTTTTTAATACCTACACGCGGAGTGACACAGGCCTGATAATGCCGCCTTTTGTTTACTAATAGATTTTTAAGTTTTAAATGTATTCTATACAATAATTTGAAATGAAACCTGTTCGGACAGGCGCAATGTGCCTCCCTGCGCATCACCGACTGCGCACAGCTGTCCCGCGAGTGGCCGCGCGACGCGATCCAGCGCGACGACGTGTGCACCGCGCAGTGCGGCGCCGCGCCGCCGCGTGCGCCGCGCCGCCCCACGCTCAGCTTCAACTTCCCGGATCTGACGCCCTTCATAGCCAAGTGAACTTGATCTGTTGTATTCACTTGTAGGGGGACGTATCGTTGTAGGGGGGGGGTAAGTTATTGTAGCGAGGGGTGGGGGAGTGATGAGGCGCATGCGCAAGTATTCAGCGGAACGTCTGCACCGCGCGAGACGCCCACCATCAGTGCGTGCACACATTTATGCGTTACTTGATTTGTTAAGTGGTCTTATAACAAGATGGAGGGAGGAGGAGAGAAAAAATAACGAGTTGTAGACAAGTTCTTTGTAGATAATAAAATGAAAAATATGAATGTGCAAAAAAAGCAACGATT
Organism: Zerene cesonia; assembly: GCF_012273895.1. Taxonomy (NCBI): domain Eukaryota; kingdom Metazoa; phylum Arthropoda; class Insecta; order Lepidoptera; family Pieridae; genus Zerene; species Zerene cesonia. The sequence goes on along the minus strand of NC_052116.1, from coordinate 5,520,261 downwards.
ATTTTCGTGTATATTCTATCGTGTATGTAGCTTTCATTTTTATGATTGCGCGTGAAATATAAAGTAAATATTAATAATAGACATCGAGTACGAAGTAGTCCTTTTCCCCATACTTGGGGACAGAACTGGCAAATGCGCAATATCAGTCTACAGATAATATGTTTTGCAATATGCATTAGGTACTGAATACTTCATCCGGTGAATAACTGTGAATTTTTAACCGAGTTACTCGCGTTATATCTAAGAGGAGAAATTATAGTTACGAACTGGTATCCACACTAGTGCCAGGACGAAAACGAATGTGATCCTAGTGTAGATTTAATAAGCAAATTCCTTTTTTATTCATTGTTAAATTTAATTGAAATAACTAATAGTTTTTAATTATAATCAGAACTAAATCTACACTGACGGATCACGAAATATTGAATTAAATATACAGGCACTCCATGAGTGCCTGGTATTAAGGATTCAAATTCGGAATTTGAGAAAATATCATCTCCTTATAATAATTGTCATATAAGAAAGTAGGTCAAATGGTTGTTATAAATGTATGTACTAATTAAAAGGAAACTATGCATATATATTAAGAAGGTTCTGATAGTCAAAACCTTTTTTGTTTAAGTTTGTTAATACAATGTCTATCAAGAAATTTTTTAAAATTACATATTAATTGCAGTAGAACGTAAATTTTTAAATCCATTTTATCAACTTGCATTTGATTAAAAAACTCGGCTTACAATTTTCACTGAAAAAACTCATTTTATACTATGTATTGTAACTCATCCTTGGTAATCTCTTTGAAGTCATTAAAATAAGCACCAACACAACAGACATATAATATGTAAATACAACCAAAAATATTTTATAATCTAATTTCCTTGCAGTGTCATTCTAGATTAAACTATTTCTTCTACTATTTCTTTTACGATACTCAAGTTCAAATTAATTTAATTATAATTTTAGTAGCTAATTAATGATCACAAAAATTATTAATAAGTTATAAACAACCAAAAAGGTAATATTAAAAATGGAACAATTATAAGAGCATTTCAGCCATTGTAAGCTTTAATTGAAAACATTAGAACACCTCAAAGGAACTATAGCTACCAGCCCATGTTACCATTTATTGTACAACCAGTGAAAAAATAACGTTAGGTTTTAGAATAAAAATATTTTCACTGCCTAGTTAGGATTGTATAAATTATTTTTGTAATATAATGGCGTACTATTTGTGTTTAGTATTAAGATTGTGTAATTTTTGTACAATTTTAGTTTTATAATAAAAATAATTACAATATCTGACTGTTTTATTTCATCATTTTATGTATTTTATGAATAAAGAAACACACTACATGCAATAAAATTACACATATATTAATTCCGCGGATTTGCCCGAGTGGAATGTATATTATATACTAGCCCATATCTCCAGACACAAAACATTTTGTAAAATAACTCCATTGCCCCGTAAAAGTAATACGTAGTAGTTAGTAAGTTTTGTATAACAATTGTAGATTGAGTTAAAAACATGTTGTATTTAAAAACACTTTTATTTCGTTTCATAATATTATCAAGTCTATTAAGTTTCTTTTTTACAATAAATATAGTTCATTGAGTATAAAAGTGATGTTGCATAAAATAAAGTAACAACACAAACACAATTTCATATTGTTAGAGTCTCGATTGTCAACCCGCACTAATGTTTTTAGCACTTAACTTGGTGACAAATGTCTACATTCGCCGAAAATCAAACGATCCGATTCGATTGCACATTTACTGCTCCTCGTCACTCTGAAAAAAAAGTTTGAAAACAGTTAGTATAAATACATATGCTTATCCATCACTATATAGGACAAATAAATTATAACCGTATTGGTAAAATATATAAAAAAGTCACCTGTAAATGTCGAAAGATGAGCAATATAAACAGATTTTTTAATTGTTTAATACGATATTCGACGAAGAAATTTTAACCAAGGATGGAAAAATCAGCTCTTAATGTAGTTTTCCTATGGTCAATCTCAAATATTTAAATTATTTAGTTAGTGCGCTATTGAGGTCAAGTTGATTTATTTTATTATATGTATTTGAGTAGTTATGAGTAGGACCTTTTATTAGGAATAAAATACTAGCATACCAAATATAGCTTAGATTTTCGTAAAAGGGCAACCGTCATCTGTTATGGATAATAGGGGGTAAGATAGGACAATAGGTACTTGTTAGATAAAACGGAATATTCTTTATAACACACTAGCTTTCCGCCCGCGGCTTTGCTCGCATAGTCGCATAGTCGCAGGAAAGAAGACGCGTTTTCCTCGCGTGTTCCCGTTCCCGTAGGATTTCCGGGATAAAAACTTTCCTATGTCCGTCTCCTGATTCTAAGCTACCTCTGCACAAATTTCCACCCTAATCGGTTTATCGGTTCTCCAGTTATAAATAGTGCAACTTTCTTATATATAGATAATAACATAAGCAATTGGCTGCAACCACTTGGAAACCGTACTTCCTTTCGCATTAACCATATATTTCAAGTCTTGAGCGCCATCTGGGGTTATTAGAAAACTGGATAGGACACCAATATCGAGCAGGGAACCCACCTCCGAGCTGTGTCAGTTGGCGGCGACCTCCTTGAAGCCGTTGGCGAGCGGCGCGGGCTCGTTGTTGCGGCGCCAGAGCCCGTAGGCGCGGCCCGGCACCGCCTGCCACAGCCGCACCGTGCCGTCCTCCGAGCCCGTCGCGTACAGCTCGCCGTCGGGCGACCACCGCACGCAGTGCACCGGACCGAAGTGGCCCTTGTTCGATTCTGTGCGATGCGCCGTAAGGTTATCAAACTCGAACATTATTTATATATATTAAGACTTCTGAATGGTCATAACACAGTTTTAAAATTTAATATTTACCAACGGTTCAGAAAGCAGTTTCTACCGAGAACCGGCAAGAAATATTTTAAGAGACGGGTGGAACACAAATATTTTGAAGTTTAACATAAAAAATATATATTTCAATAACTATACCAACTAATTAATTTTTTTTTTCAATACAAAACCTATATAAGTCAGTATCGATTGACTATCGAGTTTAAACATGTTTTTTTTATATAAATAATATTACGACAGTCCAAAACTTCAAAGTTACGGAAGCAACTCAATTCCTCAAACGCGTCAACAACACTATCATCTTATCAATAAATTTGAATTAAATCAGTGAGAATACACGCGAGTTCGTACTTCCATATCCAATTTGCAGATATTTTAATAGAATTTTACTCCTACACCTAGCAGCGTGCAACACTTTTTTAATCTTATTTATGAATAGAATTTTTAAACCTCTATAAGGTTATTAATTATTAAACCTCATAAGCTAATTATATGCCAATGCAGTCATTGCCATTTTTAAGAATTAGCTATATCAACTAGCAGAACACAACAATACAAAACACAGCATTGGCAAATAAATATAATATAAGCTGTACTTAAGCCATTGAACGAAAAGTATGTTACTTTATAACGTAACTTTCAATGTATGCATGGCAATTTTATTTGAATTTTTTTATTTTTAGGAATCATTAAAATCAATTTAGCCATTTTCTATTTATAGATGGCGTAACTAAGTAACGTAACATAAAACGTAGCGTTAGTATATTTTCACACAAAAACTATTGGACCAATTTAAAAAAAATTATTTCACTATGAGAAAGCTGCATCTTCACTTAGTGACAATAACTTTATTTTACGTACCACGCGTAAAACTAGTAGACAGATAGATAGATTCTTACCAAGCTCGGTTCCAGTATTGTAGTCAAATTTGTAAACCTTGAGATCTTCCCCTCCACAGACGAAAGTAGCTCGACTGGGAGCCAACGAGGCAGAATAACACTTCGTGGGCACGGGGAACTCGCGCATCTTTCGCATCGTGTCCGACGAATAGAAAGACACGTTGGTACCTTGAAGTTATGAAATTATATAATCAGTTATCAGTTAAAATTTTTGTGAAAAATATATTATTTTATTATTGAATTGTTGATACATCGCGCGCGCAGTTTTATCAGCTCCCTACAATTATTAAAATTAGATAAGTATCTTATAGTTTAAATGACAAGTGTAGCATATAGTATCATAGCTTGTGGTATGATTAAAGCAATACGGTTAAAAATTAAAAATATATTTTTTTCAATCTTATAGACACAATTTGGTCTTCTTTCACAAATAAAACTATGAAACAGTTTTTGATCTTAGCGTTATTGTATATAGTATTTAACCTTCCTCGATAAATAATGTTTCCAATAAAGAAATAATTGAGATAAAAAATTAAAATATAAACGACATTCCATAAATATAAACCAATAGGCAATTTATAAGTTAAAGATCTAGGAAGTTAATTTAATATTGTAATGAATGTAAAATAATTACCGTGTGCCACTGTCAAGACTGCTCCATCTCGGGACAACTCTAAGCTGTTTGGAGTTGTAGGAAACTCCACTTTTTGTACTTCCTGTAAAATATGATAATCAATTAAAATAATAGCCTTCATAATCAATTCATACACATGAGTAAAAAAAATTAATGTCAACACTTGAAAAATAAATAATAATCATTTAAAAAAAATACATTTTTTTTAAATAAGTTGAATAACTACTTAAAGATTTTTATGGACTAATTGACTAAATAAAAAAAGCTACCAATTTAATCATGTTTTGTAGTCTATGTTGTTAGTCATTACTATTTTAAGGATTTAAATTAGATTTTTATAATTTTGCATTAAAATATAAGAAATCAAATAATGTTTAGAAATCAAAAACTTTTCAACGGATTTTAAACGCGATTTATTCATTATATTATTAACCCGACGTTTCGAACACTTTACAGCAAGCGTGGTCACGGGGACACTGACCCTAGTTAGTTTAAAAAGTTTTTAATTTTTAAATGTATAATACTCGCGTAAAATCAAACACAAGAAAATACTAATCAAATAATGAGCAACATTGTACTTACCTGACCACTGTTGCGGTCCCAGACGCGCATAGTCAAATCATCGCTTACACTCACAATTCTTGAATTGTGCAAGAAAACAGCATGCCTGATACTGCTTGAATGTGCACTGATTTTTTCTATAGCTGAAAGTATTTCATAAAGTTGAATTATGGTCAGTATGAATATTCAACATCTAATAATAATTACATAGTTACAAATTAAATTTTTATATTAATAATCTATTTGGATGATATTATAAAAACATTGTCGCTAATTGTTTTATAAGCTGCTTGCAACTCACTCTATAAAATTGAATTAAAAATCCTATACTCCTACCAAACATGTGTGAGCAAATCATGCTTATATTATAGAGATTGATTTATACTAACAATTCCATAAAACTCCTTACACACTTAAATTACACATTTTGGAAAACAATTTTACTTTTACATATGAATAACTTTTTATCACCTCAAACAAATACAGAAAAATGTAGTTAAAAAAATCAATAATAAAATTTAATAAATCATATTCTGAATATTCCTTCAACAATTTGTGACACTTATGTTCAGCAACTCAATAGACGAAATATGTAAGAATCACATATAATAAACATTCCTCACTTTGTATTGAACATTTTACTATTTCCACTTATCTAATTGGATTACCTCATACAATATCTTGTAAGCATAAGCAAAAATCTTACCACCAGCGTCAGGCTTATTGAGATCATAGACTCTTATAATTTTCTCATTGCTTGCTGTAAGCAACATTGTATCATCAGCATTAAAGTTGACACTCTTCACTATGTGTTCATGATCAAATGTATGCATGACATCCCCATAGCGAGCATCCCATAGTTTTGCTAGAAAAATAAATTTGTAATGAAACTATACATATGATTATTATTAATTAGTGATTACCTACCAGGATGGATTTAAATAATTCCCAACCAAATCTTATTGAGGAATAAATTTAGTACTACCCTAACTATGCTGTACAATGCAAGTTTTATTTATATTTTTTTATTTTATTGATCATCAAGAACATAAATTTGAAAAGCATTTATTGTCATTTTGAATGTAATAATGTTTTATTAATGTTATTAAATTTTTATAATAAGATATTTTTAAAGGTTTCCTATACCTGAAAAATCTGCTGCTCCACTAGCAGCCAAGTTTGCATTTTGAGTTAAGGCCACACCCCACACAGCACCTTTATGACCCTCAAATGTTCCAATCCAGTCACCTGTTTCACCTTGTCTTAACATGGGTTTGCCATCTATGAACAAATATATTACATATGCATTATTCATTTATACACAATAATCTTGTATTTATGGTTTTAATCAGAACTATAATAGTCTTTAAAATATTCAAAGTAATTTTGAATGAAAGCTCATAATTCAATTAATTTTGTTCAAAAGTTCTAATACAGAATCTAGCTATTAAAGTGTTTAAATGAACTTCATTATCAGCTGAACACATTCACATAAAATAAAAGAATAACCCTCAGAGTGGATTTAAGTTTTTTAAAAAGCAAGGCAACACATTTTCCTTATGCCATTGTTAAATGAAAGTTACTTCATGTTTGCAAAAACTATACAAGAAACATTAATGTCAAGTGCTTTAAAAAACCTTCAAAGTCGAACAACAAGGTGACCTAGCTTATGTGAGTGAAATGTCAACACAAAGTACAGGAAAGCAACAATTAGTTGACCCTACAACAATTACGAAATGGCCTATAGGATTAAACTTGTTATCGTATCACAAATGTAAATAAAGAGCACAACTTGTGAATCAAGGCAAACAGGCGCCGCCAGGAAACTTGAACGGAACTTCAAGGTGTTTCCTGCATGTCCGGAAAGAGAAGGTCACACCATGCATAGAATGAATTGTTGCGGACACATACAATCTAATAAGAAAAAATAAAAAGTACCTTTCCAATTATCGATAACTAACATCTGTCACCATAAAGAGCACAAACGTATAATAAGATCACAAGCAGGTCTTCCACCTACATCTGGGCCAAGGCAAAAGGCCACCCCGAATGTATGCAAGTATGAAAACTCCTAACTTACCTTTGCAAGCCGAAATCAAATAGTATCCGTCTTTTGTAACGTCACTAAAGTCCAAATGCACGACAGGTCTCGTATGGCCACCACATGTGAGAGGAACTTGTTTTAATGTTGTCATTTTGTTTAAAAAAAAATTGTTTATTGTACTTTTTTGAAAAAATAAACACTATATAATCTTTGTAAAATTAACCTAATGAGTCTGATCGTACTGGATGTTGACAATCGACTGACGCTTGACGGGCTGACTATTGACGCTGACGCATGTCGGTAATTATGATTTTTTTTTATATAATGCCAAACACTAGACAAAGTGTCAAAGTCATACAGACTTGTCTTATATCCTTTCTTTTAATGCACCACTTTATTCTTTATCAGGGTAGGTTTAAAAAAAACGTAACAATTGCGTAAAAAGCGTAACAAAACGTAAAAATTGTATAAGTTTCCTTAGATTTTAGAACGTTATTTTGAGATATTTAGGAATAGAGGGGCAGGCATTATTGTCATACACTTACATGATTAATATATATTAATTTTTATATTATTAAGTAGCCACTTTTTTGTTATCATCCTCTGGATGTCCTGAATATGAATTTTGGTTTATACCATGCTTTTATTAGGAGATCAAAGGCGTTGTGTTCTACTGCAGTGGTTACAGCAACGAGCTCTTTGAACGAAAACACAGCTATATGCGATCTATGAACGTATCACTTTCATAAGACATTGGTATGACGTGTCCCAACGTAAAATGACGTTGACAGTTTGATATTATACATTAAACATTCCGAATTGTTTTGATTTATAAAATTTTAAACCCTTAGCCGACAAATACAGAATGGATTTTTTCAAATCTATACCAACTCATATTGATTATGTTGGGCAAGCAAAGGCTGAAAAACTTTACCGAGCTATAATAACATTATTTAGCATTGTAGGATTCATTTGGGGTTACATAGTTCAGCAATTCTCACAGTCGGTGTATATTCTCGGAGCTGGATTTATTTTAGCCGCAATTCTGACTGTGCCACCGTGGCCTATGTACCGGAGAAACCCTTTGAACTGGCAGAATCCGAGGAGTACCGAAGAAAAACCAACTGGAAAAAAAGGAAAGAAGTAATACGTGTCCGGGTGTGATCGTCGCTATGTGTTAATAAAATATAAAATAATAAAGAATTAAGCTTACACTCTCTCTTTTATTGTTGATTTCAATTAATTAAAAAATCACTAATTTTTATTAAGACACTATTTGAACTATTCATAATTCATAATTATTGAAATACTAGCTGCGCCCCGCGGTTTCACTCGCATAAATCGGTATCCCGTAGGAATATAGGGATGAAATGTTGCCTATATGTTATTTCAGTTGTCCACCTATCTATGTACCAAATTTCAGTATAATTGGTTCAGTAGCTTTTGCGTGAAAGAGCAACAAACACACACACATCCTTACAAACTTTCGCATTTATAATATTAGTAGGATATTATAGTTCTAGTCTAATGTTAATATGTAGTAATCATTATTTTATATACCACAAGCTTGTGTATGCAGTGAGGAACATTGGCCAATATCAAAAATATGCTCACAAAAGTGATAATTTTGCACATTTTTATAATTGACTCACAAAGTAATATTTTACAAGAGCACATGCACATTCATCAAAAGTATAATATATAGGTTGTTCATTAATTTTTTTATTTATTTATAAGTACCACATTACCACAAAAAAGCTGAGATGAGCTACTAGTATATACTTACTGAACTGTACATCAAATAAAATCACAAACTGTATCAAAATATTTTATTTATTTGAGAAACACAATAATTTCTATTAAATCTCAATGTCCAATAGTTATTTAAGTTAATAGAAATAAAAAGGCTTTGCATTGGCATTTCAATTCACAAACAATCAATATATTAGTTAATAAAAGTAAGAAATCTCTTTTCAAATGCATGTAATAAAAAAGGATACTTTGATGTATAATCTCTCTGTTTCATAAAACCTAAGGCCTTATTTTAAAGACAATATTTACAAAAATCTGTTATAATTACTTTAAAATGAAAAACAAATACCACTGGAGTACTATATCTACCTACCTATAAAAATTAAAATGTCAGTGACTAATAAGGTCTCTTTCAATCATTACTAAAACTAAGTTTTTCTCTGAGTCGTATAAACATACTATAAAACCTATTCTCACTGCACACTTCACAACTGTCAGGTGGTTCTTCTTTATCAGCTGTATTTTCATTAGTGTTTTGAGATGTTTCTTGAGAATAACTGCTTTCTTTACTATCCTCTTTATTTTCTCTCGTAATCTCAACTTCAGGTTCTTTAGTTTCACCTTGATTTGTTTCTGAAATCAGCTCTTTCTCTTCTGCTGTCTTTTTCTCTTCTTGTGTCTCCTTATTTGTTTCTTCATGGTCACATAGCTGTTGTATAGTAATAATAGCAAACATGAAAGTCACTCCATAATTCACAATGGTTAAAGAGAATGGTCCAAGAGCAATTATAAATACTGCCATAGTAAATAATAAGGAACAGACTGCATCATAGTATCTCCTGCAAGAAAGTAATGTTTCTTGTAGTCAAAATATCATACAAATGAAAGCTATGTATATGTTTTTAGTGTATTTTTGCAAAAGATATACTTCAGTTAGTAAGATGTGTAGATATTTTAATAAGCTTATTCATATTGACAAGAAAATGAATATTCTCTACAAAAAACCTATTTTCTATTGAATATTTACTATCTAGATGTAAAAAATATTATTAATATATTTACAAGTTTTTCCTGGGACCATCCATCTGCCAAATAATTCCGGAACAAGCTGACATAATCATACCAGTGTGGTAAGATGTATCTGGTTTTAGAATCATGCTATACCTGAAATTATAAGAAAAACTTTAACCAAAATGTTTAATGAAAGCTTTCATCATAATTGTTTAGGAAAAATTCCAATAATCCATCATACATTACACTTAAATAATAGTTTTACTTCATAGATGCAATACTGAAATTAACTTTAATATAGTTAATATGTTTTATCTCCACTTTTGCATTCTATTTAAAATCAAAGTTTCTTACTTAAAATTCCTGGCCCAAGTCAATAGAGCTGGTATATTAACTATAGCCACACACACCCAGAGAAAGAATAACATCATGTGGAAATTTATATTATTTAGACCATCATCTACATCAGCTTTGTTATCATGATTTTTAGTATTTTCTTCTTTAGAATTTTCCTTATTTTTACAATCATCTTTTGCCTGTACTAATGCTTTTGAAGAATCGTTATTTATCCCATCCTTATTTTCGAGTATGCTCTTTTTAACATCATTTATTTCTCTATTTATCTCTTTTGTTTCCGATTGGACTTGGTTTTTATCTATAGTTTGCTCTTTGATTTCATGTTTTTGTTTCTTTCTAAAAATTTTACATATTTTGCTTGCAATTTTCGCCATTAGTTTGTAAACATAATCCTCGAGATATTCTTCATACATCTTTGATAACTGCATACAAAAATGTGTGTTTTAATAACTTTTAAAGTTCAAAGACTTTCAGAAACGTATACAAGATAATACAAATGTAGTAGATAGGCATAAAAAGTAAGATTTATAGTGGTGTGGGCAGTTTTCATCCATTTTTCTTTTCAAGGTGTACGATTTTCTGCATTTACATGACCCATAAAAAAACGAAATAGCTGTGTCGCGGGTTTCATAAAAAAAAAGTATTTTTATAGCATATCTGATATTTTTTTTTTATGTTACAGTCGGCAATGGAGCAGGTGGGACGCCTGATGGTAAGCGCTACCACCGCCCATGAACATTTAGAGAGGCATAAGGTCCATTGCAGACCTTACGCCTCTACAAATAGATTGCCGACTTTTTGGGAAGGGATTAAGAAAGGATTGGCGATAGGAATAAAGAAGAGGACTGGGAAGGGTAAGGAAAAGGATATGGGCCTCCGGCTCCCCCACTCACCGATGGTATGTACGCTACATAGCTGCCAGGTATTATCAAAATCCATTCAACAGTTTTCGCATATACATATTCTTATAACTTTCCCGCTTATAATATTAGTGAGAACTTTGATTGTTAATGTTAAAATGAAAATTAATGCATAAAAAAATTTAAAATTAATTATGTTGAGGTTGATCTTCCCATACCATAAACGCGTAGAAAGCAGCGCCGGCAGCTAAGGCGGCGGCGCCGCACGACAGTGGCACTGCGCATATAAGCGCTGCACTCACTACTAAAGGCACTTTTTGTAAGCCGGATGCCACTTTTTCTGCTAAACCGTTACCACCACGCCATACTATTCTGAATATGAAAAAGTAATATTAAATTAAAAAATTGGTAATTTTTAAATTCATAGATAAACTCCTCATCAATATAGATAAAAAACAAAATTGTTTATGTTATTGTTATTATTGTGTATGTATGTATGCAACAATGCAAAATAATATCATGTACATCTATTGTGTTTTAGATAAATAACTACAATTTAGTGTTATTGCTTTAACAAAAGAAACATTTTCTTAACTATGCCTTTATTAACCTCAATTATGTGGTAGTCGAGTACGCTTCGGCACGAATTGGGCCAGCTCGCACCGGGGAAGTACCACACCCCCACAGAAGACCGGCGTGAAATAGCATTCTGCTGTATTTCGTTCGGTGAGTGGGGGAGCCGGAGGCCCATTTCCTTTTCCTTACCCTTCCCAGTCCCTTTATTCCTCTCGCCAATCCTTCCTTAATCCCTTCCCAAAAAGTCGGCAATCCATTTGTGGAGGCGTGAGGTTTGCAATGGACCTTATCCCTCTATGAGTGTTCATGGGCGGTGGTGGCGCTTGCCATCAGGCGACCCACCAGCTCTATTGCCGACTGTGACATAAAAAAAAAAATTAAAGCAAATAAAAATAAAAGCTTACTTAAAAAGCAACCGATGGGCCAACTGTGAAGAAAATACCATAACGGCAATGGTAGCAGCTGTTGCAACATTTAATATTCCAAGTGCTGTCATGTACGCTGGCAACACTAGGAGAGATCGCGTGAAGTACTGGATTTCCATGTTGTTCCAACTCGCATTCTCTAGAAGAATTGTTAATAGTGGCACCGACCTAGAAATGTATAAATTATAATAGAATCTCATAATCGATAAAAGAATAAATAAATAAATAAAAATATGTCAGGAATTAGTTCTCATTTAAGAGGATTTCAATGGCCAAAATATCATATACAATTTGATACACATTTACAATAGATAAGAGTCTACTTATTAAAGATATGCTATCCGTTTGTGACGCTACCAAAAATTCTACTTTCTTTTATATAATGCTTATGGGTATTCCTTTCGCACGCATTTGAGTATTGACACACGTATCGCGATATATCACTGTTTTAGTATCGCAATCCAGATAGATGTATTGAAATTGATTAATCGATACTTGCAAGTGTAAAGAGTCCTTCGAGTACACAGATCAATTCTCATAAAAAAATTCAACCGGCTGATTTGGTCGAATTTCGACCACTAAGTTAGTCTATACTAATATTATAAGGTTGAAGAGTTTGTTTGTTTGTTTGAATGCAATAATCTCAGGAACTCTGGTCCGATTTGAAAAATTCTTTCAGTGTTAGCCCATTTATTAAGGAAGGCTATAGGCTATATATGAACCACGGGAGAAGCCGGGGTAGACCGCTAGTTGAGAATTAAAAAACTTACATCAATCCCATAGTAGCCAATCTAGCGAATACCAGGGCATAATATGGCTTAACACCTTCGCTCATCAACGCACCATGGATGGAAATACAAGATCCCTTCTCCTTCAAATTGGTTAATATGCTCCTAGCTGCTAATAGCATTATAGCAGCTACATAAGGTACTAGAACGGGCGTATAGTTACGAGCCAATTGAGCTAATCGATAATACCATGATCCTGATATACTGAAAATTAAATTGTTAACGATTAATTATTAGGGACTGAATTCATAACTTCTGGATTTGAGTGATGTTGTGAAAGGATAAATAATTTATGAAAATATACGGCAAAAAACGAATAATGACAAACTGTCACATCAAAAGCCAATGTTGAAATTTAAAGCTCCATTAGTCAAATTATATCCGTTGTGGTTCATCCTAGAGGCAGGAGGTGTTTTGGTTCTACTAAACAATTAGTTGCACCAAATTTAAATTGCCATGGAAATTAGAAAAATTCGAAACATTTCCGCAATAGCATGAAATTATCCATTAGATATAGCAAATGCTGATTCTTCATTTCTCTACGGATGTATGATTACGTCATTTGTATTTAAAACTTGTTGAATTTTGGCAAAATATCAATAATGCATATGGCGGAAATATCCTTATCAGATCTTTCCACTATATGCTTAAAAGTTTTAAATAATGTAACACTTAATTACCTTATTGTGAAAGTACACTTTGGATCCAGTAATAACGTAATTTTAACACCTTCCGATGCTTGAGACCCGGAAGTAATGTTGGGGTTACTTTTGAAGAGCCTTAATTTCATCGGAGAACGCTTTAAATGGCTGCAATATAAGAAAACAAATATAAAGACTATAAAAGAATATATGTATAGTTTACTTTTTGATCATAAATATTAACTAGATACACAATCAGCCACATAAATGTCCTTACCAAAAGTACACCCAGATTAGAATTTTGGTGCTTTGCGAATCCGACTTTACCTCATGCTAACAAGGTTGCATTTATTTTGGCGTATAACAGCTCAGGCTGCTGCTTTTGGTACGTTTTGTGAATGCACCTTAAAGTAATGGTGATAACTTGACTTTACTATAACGACAATAATTACCATCGACAATAATGCATTGTGTATCTAGTAGTTTAATGATCGACAGAGCAATAAAACAATTAGTTTCTTTTGGGAGTATTTTGATTCTAGAACCATTGAGTCATTTAATTTTTTTTTCACTACGGAATTTAAACAAAAATGTTCTGCAGCAGTGTTTATTATTAATTTATTAATTATAAGCTTTTTCCCGTGACTTCGCACGCGTTAAATTCGGAGTAGTGTAATTGATTTCATTATACATATAAATCGTCCTCTTGTAGTTAAATATTTTTAAATGTTTAAATCTTTAAAAATATTTTTAAAAATTTAAGCATACATAGATACAGAGAAAGCGACTTTGTTTTATACTATGTAGTGATAATAACTTACGTGAAATAATGATAATATTCATGATTCTTCGCCCACGGCACATGAGCCTCCGCGGACACATGATACTGGCTCGCTTGACAACTGGCAGTTGGTTCTACATACAATAAATACGCCTGGTGTACCATATCAAAATCCTTTAATAAAAGTTCGTAATATAGAACATTAGCTTCCGTTTCCTGTTTTATCACGTGTTTACTAAACGATAAATCTGAGGGTAGATTGACATTTATCTGTCTTGAAGCGTAATCGTTTATATCGACGTTGAGTGTTATCTGAAAGTGAATTTATTATGAACATTTACTGTCACATGCCCAGTTATGGATATTCGATGCAAATTATTACGCTATCTATAGTTTAAATGACTTCTGGTTTAACAATGTATGTAAGAAGTTTAGCAAAAGTATGGTAAATCATTCACGGCCTAATCTATTTGCATTGCAAATGTCAGGCACACTTTCATTAGGTTTTGCGTAAATGTTAAACATATGCATATCTTTTATTAGTATTTAAAATAATTTTGTAGGATTACGTAATACTAGCCCGTTATCATTTAGGTTAGTTATGACAACTTCCCTACACATTGTATAAACAAGAAAGAAATATTCAAAACAACGCGATATCAGTAACGTTATAATTTAATATGGTTATACTCTTGACATTTTTATTTTTATTGTTTAAAAGTTCGTAAAACATGAGTTTAGAAGCTCTAACACATACAGGTTTCCTGGTAGGTGAGACTTTAACGATCACGTGGGTCCATTCTGGGTGTACATCTAGAACGTTATGCAAATTAATTGTTGCAAGTTTTCTTCGACCAAAGTCAGTTGCAGCGCCGCTCCAGCGACTGAGTTCCGTTAGAGATGTCGCTGATTTACTGAAATTTTGAATACAATATGACACTGAATGAATTTTGAAACTTATCTGTGTAGACTTGAAGATGTTTTTACAATGCAATATTATTAGAATCTATAGTTTTATACATACGAATATTATGCATTTTGAATCTTTTATAATAACTATATGTGTTATAATCTTAATATATAAAATTCTCGTGTCACAGTTTTCGTTGCCATACTCCTCCGAAACGGCTTGACCGATTCCTCTGAAATTTGGTAAGCGTATTGGGTAGGTCTGAGAATCGGCCAACATCTATTTTTTATCCCGATATTCCTACGGGATACGGACTTACGCGGGTGAAACCGCGGGGGGCAGCTAGTTAGTTATATTTGTAATATTTTCATAGAAAACTATTAAATAGTGTTTGCTTACCTTAGTAAGTGCACAAAAAAACAGCTATTTAAGCCCACCATAATGTGATTATTTAATAATCATAACTGATAACATGTATATGAGTGTATCGTCTATTATTTTAGAATCGTAATACTTACCAATACCTATACGTGCTATGAACATCCTTCGCGTTGCATCCGAACAGCCAGTCCTTGTCATCGACATTTACGGTTTCGACTGCCACGAATCGATTTTGCGGTAGAGTCACTAGTCGTATCATCAAATATATCGTTCTAAAAAAATAAGAAGTCTCGAGAAGCGTATTTTATGCATATCTATAATAAGTTTGGTTAATAATGTAGCATTTATTATATATATATATATATCCTTCCTACTAATACTCGTATTATAAAAACGTTTGTAAGGATGTGTGTGTGTTTGTTACTCTTTCACGCAAAATCTACTGAACCGATTGCAGTGAAATTTGGTACATAGACAGCGGGACAACTGGAATAACAAATTACAACTGGCAACTTTTTATCCCGATATTCCTACGGGATACGGACTTACGCGAGTAAAACCGCGGGGAGCAACTAGTTATATATAACTCAAAGGTGTCTGATGGACTGACAGACAGTTATCTATCAACGCACAGCCCAAACCACTGGACGAATAGGGCTGAAATTTGGTATGCATGTAGATGTTATGACGTAGGCAGCCGCTAAGAAAGGATTTTGATGTATTCTACCCCCAAGGGCGTAAAATGCGGGATGGAAGTTTGTACTACGAAGACTGGGATTAAAAAAATGGGCAGGTAGACATTCTTTAGTTTCTAAAAGTAGTAAGTATAAACATTAATAATATGTATTAAGCGTTTTTAAAAGAGTGACAGAAAATTCTCACACTCTATATTTCATTCGATTATAATTTATTCATAACGATAAGCTTAAGTATGATATCTTGAAATTTTATAATAAGATATTGCTAGTGTGATTAAATAACAGCTCTTGCGTAACACAGTCGACTGCATGAACTGAGACATTCTTAAAACAACTACAACTATCTTGAACTAAAACCAGGTCAGTCATGTTTTTTTAATGTTATTAAGTTTATTATTATCAATCGTGAATCAGGTTAATTTTTGTGTTTCCTATACACCTTCACTTTACACAAATCCCGTGATAAGGCTATCAATGGATGCGAAATTTTGCGTTAACTGTGGATATTGCAATCAGGCCAAAATATAGATATTAAATATCAATAAACACCTATCTGTTTATGAGGGGGTATAACTGATCCGATAGTTTATCATAACACGTAGTTATAAAAACTAGGCTTCGCACGTAGCTTTTTGTAAAAGTAGCCTGTACGATTCCGATCATTTTGTGTGTTTCGGTTCGGTTCGGTTCGGTTATCATCAATCAATCAATCATCCATCAATCGATGTAACATCAAACGTATACACACATATTGGGACGAACTTTCTTATGAATGGATGTTGTCTTTCGTATCGTCATTTTTTTTTTTTGAATTAATTTATAAACATCTTTAGTTCACTGTGTGAATAATGTGTATATATTTTCATGTTAAGGATTACGTCAAATACCTAAAATAACAATTAATAGTCATACGGAGGGCAGCTGGAAGAGTGCCAGCACGTTTGAGTAGATATTTGAACGTCATAGGTATTTAGGTACTAATTCCAACTATTTCATAAATTACGTCCTTGTATATTTTAACAAAACCTTAAAATAAATTGATATATATGAATGCTAAAAAAAATCTCATAACCTTTTTGAGGTCAAATGCATCGGGGATAAAAATAGGCGTTCGTTCACTCGCCTCGTGGCTATTTTAAATAAATGTAACTTATATTATACTATTAGTTGTTATAGATTATAATGTAAACTGTAAGTCTCATATACCCAATCTATACTAGTAATACGAACTATACTGAACGGGTGTTTTGTTTGTTTGGACGTGCAATACTGCTTATTTTCATTGACTGAAGATAATGTTGTAATGAACAATAGTGTTTATGTGTTACTCATACCTGTCAATGTCGGGTCTTGAAATCTGATACACTCTCCTATTATCTTCGTACCAGAAAGCATCAACATTCATGTTTACGTTTGCGCGCGAAATACGCGGGTTCAATGTCATTGATCGATTCGCCTGCAATGTGAAAGTGATGATAAAGTATTTTTAAATGGCTCAGAAAAAACCTTATTTTCCAATAATTAAATAATATAGATTTACATTAATGATTTGACAATAATGAAACATGATACAACTTTATGAGTTTGTTTTACTGTAATCCTTAACTTAGTGGTACAAACTTAAAGAGAATATTTCCCGATAGTAGGGGAGCCCAAGATGCTAAATGTGTATTTACTCGAGCGTTTCAGAAACCTATTGGAATTCGCAGATTATGCCATAGCAAGAAAAAAAGTCCTATAGTGTTTTTAATTTCAGCGGTGGAAAAAGGTTTTTGATTTTTTTTTTAATTATAAAAGAAAAACAGGGCTGTGGAAATACTCAAGCACGTAAGATTTTGATATTTTGAATGCTCTGGCATATCACTGAAATAAAATATAACTTATATTTACGATTTATGTGGTAATTTCGTGGCTACGAATAAAAGGTAAATTATAAAAAAAATATGACTCGAGCGCGTCAGAGAAAGATATTACGGGTTATTTACAACACAAAAAATCCAAATTTCGCTAATCTGACAATTTGAGCGTAACCTTAGAGAATTATCGATATTTTTTTATTTCCTGCGGCTCCTGTAGGCGCACCCACCAATATCAACTGCTCATACTTTCTGGAGGTACTTATTAATAGGTAAGGTACCTTCCCTTATAATAATCTGACGCGCTCGAGTACATCCCAAAATCCCCTCTTGGGCTCCCCTACTACGATTTGAGTCTCTGTTCAACTCTTGTTCTTAGAATGGCTCTGTACCAAATTTATATGCTTTAATTATATTTGAGCTGCTCAGTCTTTAGAATTACTATAACGATATAATAACGATTTATCATCTCCATAGGGTGAATTTAAAAGTGCTTATTTATTTATGAGGGTATGTTATTCTTAATATCTTTATTGATAAACATAAAAGTGATATTTAACCCTCAAAATTAATAATTCATACTGTTGAATTTGAAAAAAAACTACTATAAATGAATATGAATGAAATGCATTTTTTTATCGCTGTGACATTTAAAATAACCATTTTACCTGAAAATATTGGCGCAATTTCGTTTTAATAAGTTCGCTACTATCAGTGATTTGATCAGTCCTTGGATCTACGATATCAAAAAGATAACGGTTTATTGTCAACACTAACTGCTTGCACCACACCATGCTTACGTGATCTGGAGATACCCACACTCCTGGAATTGCTGTGGCCTAAAAATAAACAAAAAATATTTGACATTCATGTGAGCAGTTCTAAAAAACCACTATAAAACCACTTGCATGTAGACCTTGCACTTTATTTATGAGCATTCTGCTTTCGCTACGCGGCTGTTGTGTTAAAAGAATTAAAGAATAAATAACCGAGATTTCCTTTTAAGTAACTTCACATACAAAAAAGAACATAATCTATGAATATAAACAAGAAACTCGTACTGGCTCCACGCATAATATAAAAGTCCACACTCAAACTACATAGTAGTTAGCCACATGTCTAAAATCAAAGTTATCAATTGAAACATTCTTATACTTACAAAAGTTTTTAACTACTTATGTTATTTATATATTACTACTTTATCCATTTAAGACTATTTTTTTATTACTCATGTTTATTCACATAGGTCAACCACATGTGTTTACGGAAACGAAAGTTACATTCAACGAAATCATACAGAATAATATTAGCGCACGATAATTGACCATTACTTTAATGATGTTACTTTTATTTCCGTTCACATGATTCATATGTATGCACTCAAAAAAAAAATTTGTGTAAGATGTAATTGTAATTATTCACTTGCAATACAATAAAAAAGTGCTATTTTTATTCCATTTTATATACATTTTACTAAATCCAAATTATGTATATATGATACACAAAAAATGTACCTACACATTTTAGCTGACAAAATATGTATATATGATACACAAAAAATGTGTAGGTACATTTTTTGTGTATCATTATGAATCATGTCATATACAATTAATAATTTCAATTATTGCTATCATAACATTATTATCTTATTTCAGATTACAAAATGTTGAAAACTTGTAATCTGTTAAATTTGTTTGCATTTTTTTTTTGAGTGTATCTCAGATTGTTTACAATTTATGATGACATATAATATAAACTTACCACAGCATTGACATAACTATTGTTGGATGAAGTCAAGCCAGCAGGTACCAATACATCCCTTGGGCCACTTCCAAGGCTTATGAGATACTTCTTATCACTCACATATTTAAATGGTTTTACATATGCATTCCATTCTAATTCTATGAGCTTGTAATAGTCATTCATTGCTGAATCAAAATTTACAATTGGTGCTTCTAAGGGTGTGGCTAAAGTTATGGCAATGTTTGTTGTATTAATAGTACTTGGATATGCTAATAATCTCTTTGCAATTAGCCCTCCCTGAAAAGGAAAACTGTATGAATCAAAATGAATAATTACATTAATAAATTCAGTTATATTTTCAAATTTGTTATAATTAGACAACCATTCCTCAATTTAGTAAAATTGTTTTAACTTACCATTGAATGGCCAATTAATATTACAGAAGAAGGTATTAATTTTGTATATTTATGATTTTTATACAAGCTTAGTATTTTTGTTACACAAGCTGCGGCAAATTGGGTTTGACTCTGTAGAACACCTCCATATAGACCAGAAAGTTCTTCGTTGTAACTAACTGAAATGGAATTACTTTTAAAATTTTATCTTTTTACATAAGTACATAGATTTATTTTAAGACAAAGCTCAAACATGACTCCCACAGTACTTACTGGTGAAGTAATCAAAATGGTTTTCATATCCCTTGGATAGTGCTTTTCTTAATGCTACAGATGCTAGGGATCGAGCTTGCATATGGCTTCCAGAATTACCAGGTATGAAAAGGACTGGTATACCATCAAACCTAAAAGCAAGTTGAAGGTAATAAAAATGAATATGAGAAATTTCTTTATCACTTATTTTATTAGTTTTTATTTTCTTATTATTTACCACATCTTTCGTGCTTTTTCTGTAAGCCTTCCTTCACTATATGCATAAAGTCCATATTGAGGGAAATTTCTATTTTCATCTAATGATATGCGCTAAAACAAAAAATGGATGCTTCTTAGTCCTGTTATTATATCAAATTACTGATATAAATACACTGATATACAATTCACCAAATCAACCAAACCTACTTTCTTTACTTACCACAAATTGGGGATATTCAAACATATATGTCATGACACAATAATTATTTTTATCACTGAAATTCATGTTCAATACTCCCAAAAAATATAACAAAAGAAAAAGACATGATACAATTTGAAATGTACTCGCGGTAGCCCACTTTACGAAATTCATTCTTAAAATACGTATAAAATTACGTTAGACAGACAAATTAAAACAGAATATGAATATTCTGATATTTCATTTTAAAGCTCTCAGAGACTACTACTATAGCTTTTAATTCAACACAGCAACCAAGTCTTGTGCTTCCAGAATCAATAAATACTTTGATTCTTCCCTTAAACTCCACACGACTTGTTCGACATTATCAAGGATGATGCATTTTATGATGAATATGAATTGTAATTTGAAAATAATAACATGACAACATGCATGACAATCAGCTGTACGTCAAATGCGACTATCTCGACATTTTAAAGTTGACAAATGACGATTGACGACATGTGACGCAAATAATATAAATGAAGCAATGCTGTTGTTTAAAAAAATAAAAAGGGAATTCAGTATATTAATTACTCCCAATACATAAGTGTATATTCAATTACTCTGTGGATCTATCATATCCATGAGTTCCCTCTTTGGTTTGACCGTTTGACATTCTTATGTTCTATACGACATACGACTTCTCTGGTGATTCTACCATTATTGTATTTTGAAGTGAAACTTTTTTAGAATCGTTATGATTTCAAACCTGATGCAACGGAAAAAAACGACAGGTAAGAGACACAAACACAAAAATGTGTAGAATGAAGCCGGGCAATGAATGAGACAGAAATATACATACTATTTTATATTATCGGTCTCTCCTCTTTGTTAAACAAATAAATGTTGTAATTGTCCTACCCTTGTTATATGTGCTCATCTCATTCTTTTGTCGATTTACTGAAGATTCACTTCTATCGTGTGTAAATCGCACACACACCTTTTTTTTTAAATATCTCGAATTAGGGCCGATTTTGCCAATTTTTGCTTTAACATCATGCCGAAGTGAGCGCTCTACTGGGTCTCGAAATAATTATGTTACAGAATCTTAATTGAACATGAAAAACTTGAACTTTATAGCGTGGTACTCGTGACCACATTATTCGCGATTAAATACTGTTGTACATTTTTAGCCTTTTCTAGCCCTTTTCAGTCTCGAGTTATCCTTTTTCGAAAAATAAGGTGGCAACACTAATGACATGAGAGATCAGAGACTTGACGTTCTTAATTTCATATTTTCAAACTCACGTCACTTATGTTTTAGCGGTGATAGAATTATTCTATATCTTACATCTATGCCCAAATAACTGATAAAGAAAAGCTTTTATGTTTTGAAATAAAGAGTACAGTTACCGAAGTATCTTTCTGCGATTGTTTACCATGGGTGCTTTATTTGTTATCATACAGAGTGTTATTGTTTTTCCATTGGCATTCTTGATTCTAAGAGCATTATATCTTATCGGTACGATATACTCTCGTCGCATCGGGTTACATATTCATAACAGAACATTTCGGACGATTTTGTGTATTGGATCAGGTGGACACACTACTGAGATGTTAACACTCGTCTCACGGATGAAATTGTATTTATACACTCCACGTCTTTACGTTATGGCTGACTCTGACCACACGAGTGAAGTAAAAGTTCGTAAAATGGAAAGTCAGTATTCTGACTCGAAAATTACAAAAATTCCTAGAAGTAGAAATGTAAATCAATCATATGTATCGTCGGTATTTACTACTATCTATGCTACTCTAAGCACCATACCAGTTATCTATAAATTCAAACCAGATTTAATTTTCTGTAATGGGCCCGGCACTTGCATACCTATTTGTGTTGTTGCATTTATCATGAGGTGTCTTTTTCTGGTAGATTGCAGAATTGTCTTCATTGAAAGTTTATGTAGAGTGCATAGTTTATCACTTACTGGAAAGATACTGCAATATATTGCAGATATTTTTGTTGTACAATGGTTACAATTACATAAAATTTGTTTGAGAAGTTCATACTATGGAAGACTAACTTAATGTGATTAAATTTCTACAGTCACCTTACTAAAATTGTAATTAGGAACTTATTTGTCTTTAAAACATTTATATTTGTCTCATTCATCCATTTGATAAGTTTATTTAAATTAAATTATTGTAATCATTCATATGTGTAGTGATCTCAAGTATATTTTAAACTAGTATATTTAAAAATAATTATATGTGGCCCACAAGCTTTCAGGTACTTTGATAAGCAATATTTCATTTATTTGTTTTGTTGTCGGAGACCCACCACAAATTTTTATACCCCCTCCCAGTGTGCTACACCATTTATTAAGATGAAGATTATTGTGATGTAAGTTATGCATGTAACATGTAATGCTTAAAATGTATGAGAATTTTTTAAATAAAACTAATTAAATTTTATAAATATAGATGTATTCTTCATTCCATTGAAGTCACACCAATCAGATCAACATTATTCTATTTACAATATTAATTATTATAACGTTCTTGTAATAAATTTTCAACAATGTAAATGCGTCAGTCTTCACAACATTTAAGTTGATAAATAACCTCTTATCAATAATTGCCAATGTTTTTACTACATTATCAGCAGAATATAACAAAAATGCTTTAGTGTATCAACTCTATCAAACTTCTTATTACAATTTTGTTGCATTTAACAATTATAATTATAAATAGGAACCAAGAAAAAGTAGGAAGAACAAGGATGTTGCAAAAACAATATAACAATATTTGAAGACAAAGATTTAAATACATTTAAAACTTAAATAACTAATATTTATGAAAAAGTCTGACACTGAAAATAGTATTCGAGATAATAAAAATAAATAATGTATGTTTTACATTTAAAAACACGACATAATTTTTAGTGCAATTGGTATGAATATTTATTTAAATCACTGTTGCTTAAATTTCATGTCCACATTCTTCTACTGCCTGATCAAGTTTATTATAAATATATACTAAACTTGATATTAGAATCTCTTATTAGCACACCACTATATATACCTAATTATTATCATTACAAGTCAACTGCTCATAACAATAGTGTTCTGTATATTAAACTTTAGGCATTTTAATCACAGATGCAAGCCAATAATCACTTTTAAAAATTCATTAACAAGTTTTTAAGTATCTATAATAATTGATAATACTATACTTATGTAAAGCAAAATTAAGTAAAATAGTTAGTAATAATAATAACTTACGCATAATATTAGGCACAGTATCTTACAAACCATTATTGATTTTAAATTCATGTAAATAAGTTCATATTGTATCTTACTCTAATTCACAATGTTAGAAATATAACATCATAACAAATGCCAACAATATATATTTTAGGCACATCAGAGAATACCATCAACGAGGTTGACTATCTTTAAAAACATAAGTACAAAGAAAAAAATTAAGTGTTTCCTAAGACAACTTCTTATACTTTTCAAGGCTTACTATCATCAATAGAATTTGTTTGATTGCTAGTTTCTTGCTTTACAACTATATTTTTATCAATATGGTATTTTTCATCATCTATAAGATACATAGCTTCGTCATAAGTAGGGGGTGGAAGTTCTGAGCATGAGGGTTTGCTTGTGGCAGCATTACCTATCAATGCATCATATGAAGGTGGCAAGGTCGCACTTGAAGCTGTACGAGGCACTTGTCCACTATAAGCCTGCTCTGCTTGTACAGTTGCCATGTCCTATAAAAAAACAATCAGTTTGATCCTTCAAAATTTGTTTATATATAATGTATATAAAACCATACTAAAAAATTGTCAATTTATTTCAATGAATTTCAATTGAAAATACATAAATAACATTACCATTACCAGCCAACCAATACCATACAGTCATATTAGGTAAAAGGAAGTTCCTTTGACATTGAAACACAACTTTTATCTTGATATGTAATTATACATATATGTATGTGACATATTCAATGCACAGTATTGGTAGCTTCTATTTACTGAATTTGTAAAAACATTTGTGAATGATAATACTTTTGGGTTAAGGTTAACACATATTTGTTTAGACAAATTATATAGGTGCAAGAGATTATAGCATCGCGTGAATGTAGAATAACAGAACTGAATACGAACTTTCTATTTATGCCATTAATTCACACGTAATATTCTCATACCAAATTGTCCAAATAATATAATAAGATGTACAACTTACTCTTATTATTGCACGCTGATGAAGCAGCATCTGAATTACACTCTTTCTTCGCAAATATAACATGCTTTTTACAGCAACCATCATTCCTGAACAAATAAATATAGGTCCAACGAGCCACATGTGTCCTAAATTGCTTAAAATATAGCCATCGGCATCACCAAGAGCAAGGACAGTTATAACTG
Source organism: Zerene cesonia (assembly GCF_012273895.1). NCBI lineage: Eukaryota > Metazoa > Arthropoda > Insecta > Lepidoptera > Pieridae > Zerene > Zerene cesonia. The sequence goes on along the minus strand of NC_052116.1, from coordinate 5,494,983 downwards.
TTCCCACTGAAAATAAAACCATCGAAAGAACGAAATAGGAATAGCTGGTGCAGTCACATCTACCAAATCGTTGATCTTCATCTAAATCGAAATCACGATGCCGTAACCGATGTAAACGTTGTCGAATAAAAGGGCTATCAAATACTGTCGCCATTTTTAGTACACAAATCAAATTATCCCGATGAAACTTTTATTTAAATTACTAGCATTATTTTTATAGAGACAACATATCACTAAGATCAAACGAAAACACTTTTTACCAATACACTAGGTATGCAATCACTATGGATAGATGTTTTATTTTTTAGCAGATTGCAGATGCAGAAGCTTGTTTTGTTGCCTGTATAGACGGGGGCGAGTGTTACTATTTTGTAAAATACTATGTTATCTGTGCTATATTACAGACAGATTTATATCCTACAATTTACTTTGTTTTATAGCTTTCCACTGGGCAGGGGCAGGATGATATTTTTTACAACTTTAAATGCCTAAGTATCGTCAACTGTGTATTGTAGTAAAACAAACCTATTTGGAAATCTAGAAAATCTGCTTCATATTTAAAGAACTGTCTATTGATATAGCAGCTATATCCATTGAACTATAATCTATATTATAACTCAGTGCAAGACTTTATTACTGTGCTGTGATCTCTATCAGTACCTCGTGTAGACAATGTTATTTTAAAAGATGATTTACAATGTTTTACCTATTTACAATGTTTTCTTTTTTTTATGTCACCGTCGGCAATGGAGCTGGTGGGTCGCCTGATGGTAAGCGCTACCACCGCCCATGAACAGTTTATTATATTATGCCTCTAGGAAAGGATTGCCGACTTCAAATTGAAAAATTTGAAGAAAGGACTGACGAAACCAATAACGGAAAGGACTGGGAAGGGTAAGGAAAAGGATATAGGCCCTCCGCTTCTCAACTCACTCACTGAACGAACCACAGCAGTATGCTATTTCAAGCCAGTCTTCTGTGGGGGTGTGGTAATTTCCTGGTGTGAGCTGGCTCAGTTCGTACCGAAGCGTACTCGACTACCACGTGTAGATCTGATATGGATGTTCTCTAAAAAGGAAGTACCTACTCATTCCATAATTCCTGTTTATTGTAGTGTATTATTTATTTGAGTTTATAATTTTAACCATTTCAATCGATGTGTATATACTTTTTCACCGTTTTCGTTAATCACTTATGTACTAATAAAAGCCTCACCATGCGAAAAAACATTTTTTGAGGGCGCATAATTTTAATATGGTTATAGCAATACTAAATATAGTCATGCAGTTAATTTCAGTCACGTAATTCATTTCAGTCATTTTATGAGTTAGTTTTTAAGATTAAACTTCCCGACTGTACCCACTACAAATTCATATAAGACTCAGTGTTTTCATCATTATGATTGTAAGTTTGTCCTATTTCAGATTGTGAGTCTGAAGCCCCAAGCAACACTACAAAGATAACTTGGAACTTCTATACCTTCTATCTTCCATGCCTAAATTTAATCATCGAAGTTTAATTAATTTACTTGTTTGTTATAGGTATAGAGAATTTAGTGGATTCAAGGCCTTTTCTTTATATTTTACTTTCAAAAGGTAGCAATGAACTTAAAAGAGAAAATAGTTGAATTTCACAAATATGTAGTAACAAAATGTAAATCAACTTTGCACGTACTATAAAATGTCATATTGCACTTCACAACAAAGTCCTTTTAAAATATTTAGAGGAATAGAAAATAGATTCCAAAAAATATTTTGTTTTAATATAAATTACCGTTCTAAACCGGTTTTTCGGTTCCAATAGTTTTACATGTGATTGTGAAAACTGGGCTCTGATTAAACGGTATAGAGACAAACTAGCAAGTTATTAGAGAGATGTGGAAAGGAGTATGCTGGGTTTGAAACTGAGGGATAAAGTATGGAGCACAGACATTAAACAAAACTAACGGACATATTAAAAGGCATTGATCAACTAAAATGGAGGTTACATGGTCCGCTGTAATATAAAGAAATGGGGCAAACAGGTGACAGTTTGGTACCCAAGTCCATGGTGTTAGGAGCCGGGGTCGCAAAGCAATAAGATGGGAGGATCAATTGAAAATGACGGTAGAGATGAGTGGCAGCAGATTGGAAACAGTGGAAAGAGTTGGAGTTGGCCCTTGCCGAAAGGCAGACCAAGACAAAATACATTTTGTAGCGCAATTTTTAGGTTTTGTTTTATTACTTTTTAATTCTTCCGGAAATTGTTATTATTATTAGTTTTACACAATCGAGAGGTTCTTTAATATTTATATAATTAGGTACCTAAACCTACCTATTTTTTTATTATAATCTGTGTTTATGTCAAACGTTTTAAGTTTTGCATGTCAATTGTCAAAACAAGATCACTATTTTCAATTTCCAATAGGGCTCACTGCGTAGAATATGATGACGTAAAATGATTTATTGATACTATTGTTTCTGATTTTTATAGCTTTTGTGGTCTTTATACATTTAATTTGAATGAAAAACACAAACCTGTCTATTTACATTTTCATTTAGTTAGTTTTGTTTTACAATTTAAAAGTGGATCGAAATGACTCGCATATTGTGTATTTTATTTTTCGTATTATGTGTTGATAAAGGTATGTTTATAGCTTAATAATACTCCAATTGAGATTTGTTATTAAAGCTATGATGGCTGCATATTAATATTAAGAGTTTCTAATCATATCTTTTCTTGTGGAAATAAGCAGCGATGGCAAAGCGGTATTCTTTCTATCAAGATTTTGGATTATCTTTCCTTTCATGAATATTTTTACCATTGCTTTTATTCCGCACTTATAGCAATAATTGTCTACTTTCAATATATGATTTTCTTTTTCACAGTGTCTTTAGCTTTAAAATTATTAGTTTCAAATGATGGGCCAGCTGTTCGGGGATCTAACATAACATTTACGGCCACTGTTCTTGGTTATTCAGGAGAAAATCTTCAATTTGATTTTTCGGACGATGTACAGCCACAACATAGGGCGCAAGTAAGATTTTAATGTTGTTATAACAAAAAATGTATAATAATTACAAACAAATACAACATAAGTTTGAATATGAATATGGGAAATAATATTAGATAGCTATAATGAATTTACATAAGTAACTAATGTAATAGAGTACAGTGAATGTACTTTTTATTAAGAATGAGGGAATATATTGAGTACTCAAATAAATAATTTTTTATAACAATTTAACATTTTTAAACAAAGTGTTATTCTCAGAAGTAACCTGAGTATTTTCGTTTATATCTACTAGTAAAGTGTAGTCTCCTTTAAAAATCTTTTTTACACATCACTGGGAATATGTATTGCTTAGGCAAATGATTACTTTTATTATTATAAAAATATAAGAAAACAGTGTCTCCGCACAGCAGGGGCTTATGAAAAAAAAAAATAGGATAGTAAAATTTATATTCAGATTGATAAATGGCAAGTTTGGACTACAACTTATCATCACTGTATAGATGTCCTAGAGGACATTTATCATTCAAAGTAGATTTATTTTATTGACATTTATAATTGTCATTTATAATTTAGTAGTCAAGAAAACTATCCCCTACTGGAGAAAGTGATACATATAAATATACATTGTTTTCATTCATTGAGTTATCTTCAACAAACTAGTCAAAGTGAAAAGCTTTTATATCCTTTGAAGCAGACATTTTTTTGATAAGGCTGTATTAAGGATTAAGGATTACTACTAAGGATTATGAATACTAAAGTTTTTCTAGTTAAATAGGCATAAATAATTAAATAGCTGTGACAGCTGATTTTCAATGTTTTATGAAGATTGCATAATTACTTACTGTGAACTGTGTACTGTGAAAACATTTTTTTTTTTAAAGAATAAACTGTTCTTTTGCTACACTTATAACTTTTTATATAATGAGAAAGATAAAAGTAATTATTATGCATATTCTACTCTCAAATATATGTAAATTTCTGTGTTCTAAAATATTATCAGCATAGAAATACCCTGTATCATTTAAATGGAATATTAATACACACATACTACATAATTTGATGTTAATATAAGTATGTTAAATATTGTAGAGAGATCTTATCTATTTGTAGCTATTCTGTATCTTTCTATTAGACATCTCTTCCGTTCCTGACAGAGTTTTAATAATTTAGGAAATTGTTATTAATCAATTGCTATGCGTAATTCCATAAAAGTGGACATTAATGTTTAATTCATGATTTAAATATATGCTGAATTTCAAGTGAGGATGTATATAATAAAATAATGAAAATAGCTCCCTAAGCAAAGGGCAACACTCTGTCCTGAATTGCAAAACATTTTCTATACTAAGCACATTCTGACAACATCTATTGGGGCCTTACATGCTGGCCAATTCAGTTGACTGGTTGAGGATCCTCTCTTTTTCAATGGAGGAATTCCTTCCTTTCTCACGGCATTATTGAGACAACAAATACACTCATAGATGCAAATAAACTAATTGTATGGCTAAATATTGCATTCCTACAGGCCTATATATGTTTTTCCACAGTTACAGTGATCATTTCGCATTTTTGATTATTTGTGTCAATGTTATAATACTTATCTCTTGTGTTCATAGTTTGTCTCGAAATCCAATGTTTCAAAATGGACTGTCGAGTACCCGCGCGATTTGTATGAAGCTGGGGAGCACACAGTCACAGTTAATCTTATGAAAACATTTTTTGGTATGTGGATCTTGGCAGCCACGGCATCCACAACATTCCAAATTACAGGTAAGTCTGTTCAAAATTTCTCAAGTCTGTACATTTTTTTTGATCTATTACTTATATGTATTGTCTGCCTTTCTTTAAGGTAACTCTAAATAATTGTTTAATTCTTCCTGCTTTTTTATTCCTGAATTCTATGAAAATACTATGAAAATGTAGTATATTTCGATCTGAATTCATAATTATGTATCCATCTTTAGTTGAACAAGTTAACTAGTAATACACTTGAGTTTATATTTTTTCAATTTTTCAATAAAAGATTAAGGTAAAAATTTAAAGGTATAAGGGCCACATGTTTTAAATTTTTTTTAACATAGAAATAAATAAAATATGTAACAATTAAAATCATTGTTTTGTAAAATTATAACCAGCAGGAGGTAAAGTACTCGTAAGTGCAATTATATTTTCAATTACTTCCAAATATTTCAGATTCACTCAATGGAAACCTGTATCTGCAGCAAAACAATTTAATTAGAAATAACAAGTTTGTTGCCTCTAACAACACAGTGCACCACTTCGTACAACTACCGGATAATGAGATGCAATTTTTGAAGAAAAACGCATCTACAATTATCACTTATTGGTTCATCGATTGTATGTTCATAGATCAAACAACAGACTTCTCTTTAAACTATACCTACCAGGATGTGATGACTGATCATTATATCGATGTGTTGGTTGTGGCTAACAACGAACCGTTGCCTCCGATAACAACAACAACTACTACAACTACGACAACAACAACAACAACAACTACAACAACAACAACTACTACTACAACTACAACAACAACAACTCCCAAACCATCTTTGGTTCCAAGTGTAGATACTTCATCAGTGGTACCATTAAGCAATACAAGTGATATTGCGAGTCATAAAATATCCAAGCGTGGTTTAGCCACGAATGCGAAACGAAAGCACGCAATGAAGGATTTCATATGCCACAACTCAAGCATAGTGCCGATCGGCGATACTTACACATATGGACATTATCAGGAAACAATTAGTATAAGAGGTATGTGGTTAGCAAATTTAAGTGTTTTATTCACTTTGACTACAGTCTTCTAAATAATCTCAGTAACTACATAAGCAATTATAATAATAAAAACTGTTTTATATATTTACAATCCAATGATGAGTGGCAGGGGATTGCTAATGCTTTATGTTAAGTTATGCATTATTATTTTTTTAATTAAATAAAAAGGTTAAATGAATACAATAAAGTAAGAATTGCTAACTATTGTTGAAACTCCCATTGCGATTTTTTTTTACCGTTTAAACACGTTTTTCATTACCCGAACGTTCGTAATGCGTTTTCCCTAGTTACAACTAATTCTAAGTAAGGAAAACGCGTTGTAACGGATACGGAACTATGATAACAGTATTTTTTCATATTAATTCATTTTTAAAACTCATCTTTACACTAAATCATAGTAATTTCTCTTTCGAACAATGTGCACAGACATCTAGAGACATCTACTTTGTTTTATACATCAGCTAGAATTAAAACTCGTCATCAAATATAACAATTTCAACCCAGTTAACATCAACTTTTTTCATTATTTCAGAGGCAATTTCAACAGTGAACATAACTGGTTTAAATTGGTTGCAACATGGTGATCTTCTTAACCTACAAGTGAAATACACAGGGTCACCACCATTCGACTTTTGTGCTATATACAAGCTGGGACAATACAACGTCACAGGGAATGAGACATGTTCTATGAAGTCCAGAACTATTTCTAACATTATCCCGTTGGTGCATTATTTTTCTGATAGCGAGCAGCATACTGTTGTTGTTGTTATTGAGAATGAGGTTGGGAAGAGTGTGTCGAGGGCCACAATCAATATTTATAAAGGTATGTTGTTATGACGTCAAGCATTTTAGTATCTAATTAATATTTCAAGGATTCTATGGTGGTCGAAATTCGACTTATTAAATGTACAAGTTATATTTGATAAATAAGTATGTAAGATTTTTATAAAATAGAAATATTTTGATCACGAGGCGGGATTCGAACCCGCATTATTTCGCCGAACCGTGGCAACGTCTAACCTTGATAAATCTAACCTAACCAAAATTCAGGAAAAAAATCAACAAAAAAGCGGGAAAATCATTTTTCACATACGCTCGTTCGCCGGGTTTGCTAGTCGTATCTTTATAAACGACTAACAAACCCATTTTAATGCTATAAAATCAAAATTAAAACTAAGTACGTATTGAATAAATATGTTGATAAATATGAAAAAAAAAATGTTAAACATCATTGTTGCATTCCATATAAGTAATGATAATAAATAATAAAGTATAATTTTTGTAGGTTTTACTTTTTTTTCTTTATTAACAACTTTGTGTATTTTATTTCAGCCGCAGTGCATGCGCAGTTGTCAGTCATTGTAGTTCCAGTGGCATTCTCTCTAGTAGCTGTAATATTAGTGGTGTTTGGTGTTGCCTACTATCAGCATAGATCAAGGTATTTGAAATTAATTATTTCTAGTCTATACTAATACAAGCGGTCCGCCCCGGCTTCGCCCGTGGTAAATATATAGCCTATAGCCATCCTCAATAAATAGGCTATTTAACACTGAAAGAATTTTCCAAAGCGGACCTGTAGTTCCTGAGTTTATAAAGCTGAAGAGTTTTCTTTTTTGGTTGTATGCAAATCTCTTTTTGTGACATTAATTGAGGAAGGCTTTAGGGCTTAACATTAAAGGGAAGAGCTATATTATTTAAGAATAGTTAATAAAGTGTATTATTAAAGTCATTAACTCATTATTTGTTCTAATCACAGGCATACCGTAGAAGTGGCTGACTTCGACTTTGGTCAGCAAGTGAATCTAGACTACAAGACATTCACTGAGCGCCTGAGAGACAGTTTCAGAAACGCCTTCAACTTTAGACATCGAGACGACATAGATCCACTAACATCTGACGCTAGATATGACTCGATGTGAGTGTTTTGTTCCTGTGTAAAGAAATATTATTGTTAAAAATTTGTATATCCATGTTTTCCGCTCAGTGATTATGAATGAAGGGTATCATACTGCTTTCATGGGATTATAATAATAATATTTTTTTAATTATTATCAATATTTTTTTTATTTGATGTGTGTATCCATTCCAATATAAATAATTTGTGAAATATGATTTTTAAATGTTTTTAACCGACTGTAATTATTGTACAATTAATATAAATACATAGCCATTGTGTTATGTTTTTTTAAGTAATCCATCTCGATTTATTTATGTATTATTATTGTTAATTGAACCAAAAATAAGGGGTTTTATAGCTATCAAGAGAGAGAAAGGGGGGGAGGCTAATTAATTATGAATGTTCGGACGCTATGAATAGAATTAATACAATTATTAACGTTAAAACTACTTAGATAGATTATAAAACATCTATATAGTATCATTTAATTCTCATCCATTTATCTGTACCAATAAATAAAATTGGAGTGCCTGTTTGTAATATTGAAATAGAATCTTTTTACTAAATACGTATGAATGTATACACAGTAGATGCATCAAAAAACAGTTTTTATTTACAATCGTTATTTGCCAGTCTGTCTGTTTATTCCGGCTAATTTCTGGAACGGGTAGGTTGAATTTAACGGGATACACTGGCTGATAGCTGATGTAATAAGGAGAGACTTAACTTGCTTTATGTATGCATTGAAATTGTCTTCTTTATCATGCAGCTTGGAGGAGGAAAAAGCTTTATATCAGACTGATTGATGTTTGCATCATAGAAATGTGCATTTTGTCCATTAATTTTGTAAGACATGGCGCGTTTCACTTTTACAGATCTTTTTTTTTTTAATTAATTACAGATCTTAGTATTCATAAAGAGAAGGGCCGTAATATGTATTATTTGAATGCCCCGATTTTCGGTATTATTATATTGTTATTACTTTGTTTTAATCAATTCAAGGTGATTTCGTTATTTGATGATTAAAAACATATTACAATTTTGTATATATCTGGCAATCAATTGTATAGTCTGTCCAATTATGTGTATTATATTTTGTTATTAAAATGTAAGATGTATGCGGAAAAGGAACTAACATACGATATGCCAAATTAAAGAACAAATGATTGTCATCATCTGTAGTTATATACTAATGAATAAAAATCTATATTCATCACGTTTTTATATTCGATTCGATTTATTTATATCGCTTTAGCAGCATTGTACTGCAAGGAATCCCTTAAAATGTTGCCAGGTACACGAAAATGATGATTAAAAATTAATCGAATATAAAAGCGGGATAAAAATAAATGTTTCACACCGTGAAGTTTATAAATATTCGAGTCATATTCCTAAATTAATAAATTTAACCTAGCAATTAGTATTAGTGTAATTCGGGACATCACGATAATTTTTTAAAAGTGATCAGTCATGTTTTGTGATATATTAGTTTTATATTATAGATTTATTTATCGTATAGTGATAGGGAGCATATTTATTTAAGAAGCATAAGATTGTTATCTTTAATATTATTCAAATTAATTTAATGTCTTACTTGACATAATTAATTTATTTTTAAATACAACATAAATAAGATACATTGATTGGATTCTATAGTACACACATTTCATTGTTTTTATTCCGTGCAAAGTAAAACGTTGCAGTGTTGTGCTTCTTAAATAAATTTGCAAAATTGTAGAACTTACATTAAAGTGTTATTTAAATGTTATGTTTTATTTTTGTATTTAATGGTTTCCTTTCATCCCATCCCAAAATAGTTTCGTCATAAAGTTTTAAATATCCTTCAAATTGCTCCTAGATTAGTCTAGATCATAAATAGAGGTCCTATCCTAGTAGCAGTTAGTAGGTGTAAACTTAAAACTCGTAAAACTAGCCTTTCCGTTTCTGAGTTTTTCCTAACTGAACGTCTAATTACTGTGCCTGTATAGTTTTATAACACCACTATCAGGTCATACAGTCGTCAAATGAAGGCCGACAAATTATGGTTTGGGCGACCATATGTAAGGGATCAGATTCCCAACAATAATTACTATTCAAATGTATCTTATTTTAATATAAGTTTTAATTACTAAGCAACTGCAGAGGTCTTCGAGAAAAGAGCATATATATTGATAAAAGTTGGCCAAACTTAAACTTAAAATAACCACGCATATACAATAATAACGAAGGACCAAGGGTTACTCAAGGATTTTTGTACATTCATTCCATGTACCTAACAATCTTCATCACAATAGTTGGATCGAGCAATGCAAAATGTGGAACATATGGAAAACCGAGGGATGGTTTACTGAATATAAAATAGTTAGGTATATTTTTATTAACCGCTACAATTCGTATATCAATTTTTACAAAATAAACGACGACCGTAACGACGGTCTTTATCTTTGTCTTTCTTAAGGAAACGAAATTATTATTATAAAAGTCTAATTTTCTTAAAAATAAACTGGGATTACACCAACCCTTTAGGAGGCTAATGGCATAAATGTGGTTTACTTCAAATAAGCTAATGAACACATTTTAATGCTTAACACACTCAAAAGTTTCGACTGTTAAACCGTCCTTCCCCTTCTAATTAAACTGGGAGCGCCGAAAGCCGACTTGGACATTAAAAGTATCCGTTTTTCGCATTTCATTAAAAATTTCAAGTCGCTAAGAGTGGTCTAGGCTATTTGAGAGGCGTCGGGTTAAATCTCTTATCGTGTAACGAATACATGAGCGTTTTAATGGCTTTAATGAAATGCTGGCATAAGGTCTTTTAATTTTTTTATGTAAGCTGAGTTAAATAAGGGGACCTACGTAGGTATTAATTTTACACTAATGAATTTTACATTAATGAAACATCAGATTTATCATTAAAGGATAATTTATGACAGTAGGTTGGTAATATTTTAAGAAGGTAGGTACCTATTATATAAAAAAGACACGAAATGACACGAACAAGGTAATATTATAAAGACAAAGAATTGCTGTGAAAGATCAAGATCACCTCCAAAATTTATATGTTACAATATACGGTATAAGTACTTTAGGTATTTATTTAACGAAGTTTGTGGTTGAAGAATATATCTAAATAGAAATGTAGTATGTAGTCTACGTGGAATAAATAATAAGACAATATTTTTTTGGTATAAAGAACATCAAATTGGTTTGTACGATGTACGAATGTCAATAGTTCATCGTGGCAGCAACTTTCATGACCAATTTATTCCGGCCTTATAATTTGCATCTGCCTACAAAGTTTTAAGATAGGTGAATCATTAATTATGGTAGACGTCAGCAACAGCTCAATTGGTGGATTGAGCAGTGGTACAACTTTCCAAATACCTAGTAAAAAAATCTTACATTTCCTCCAGCTCTGAAATTTGCCGGGTTGACTGACAAACTTCGCCTGGCTAGCGCACCTATTGTGTTGATTGGTTTTTTTATTGTGTCATTTGTAATATTATTTATTTATGTTTTTTTTTTCCTACGTTCATATTATAAACGAACATTATAAATAAGTACATGTTGTGTGGATACTGGATACTGTGCCTACGTCTTTTATCTTGTTTTCGTGTCTGTTTTTATTAATATTGTTTTGGATAACGTTTATAATTCTACACTAGATTCCGTTACCGGCATTAAAAAATAACTTTTTTTCATTTTATCTGGCTTATTAGTTCGAAAGGACATTCTACTGGCAGCATGACTCATATTTGTTCTCTCTCAGTAACGATAATAAACACAATAGATAATTTAATAATTGAGCAATATTGAAAAGGTATCTATCTAGTAAATTATTATACCATCCCGTGTCGGCACGGTCGGTCGGTCAATATGCGTTGTTATCAGCAACTTGTTATAGTAGGTTATTGAATAATAATTTTGTTATGACTAAATTACCTACTTTTACCAATTAAGTTAAATTATTTGCAAGTAAAACTTGTTATTCTATTGTAAGCCTCGTGACCTGCGAGTAAACAGCTCTTAGTACTATTATATAACTTAAAATTTGAATTATACCTACCTACATACATTTCATGATTTTACCAAAGAGATAGTTAACTAAAGATATAATACAATTTCAAATGTAGGTACTCCTATCTGATTATCTATTTTGTATTTAGGTATTGTCTAACATTTTGTTTCGGGGATTTTTTTAGACTAAAAATAAAAAAGGGTTAACAAAAGTATTTATTTCTCGTTTCTTCAGAAATACAACTATACTTACAGTGACAAAAATTAACTTAATTAGTCTAATAGTGGCTCGCCAGCTACAATAGAACTTTCAATTCCGCAATGGTCTTCACCGCGTAAGATTTTGAAGAATCCATTATCTCCCCAGTCCGAATTCCAAGAGTTTGCAATAAGCCAATATTTGTTTCCATTCTCAACTCCCCAGCCCATAATTTTAATAGCGTGTCCGCCGAGCGCATCTCCTATCGTATGTTTATATACTCCACTCTTGTACGTCAACAAGTCGGAATAAACTGTAAACGCCCCTTCCACTGGCCCATTCTTGAAAATTTCAGCTTTAATATGATCTTCTCCACCACGAATAGAATAGACGTGCTTGCCATAACGTTTGTCGGATTTATAAGCAGTGTTATAAGGTTTTTTACAAGCCCTTTCACATTTAGGAGTTCTAGTGTCGCCACTGCAAGGCATTCTATCGCCCGGCACGTGGTGTTCGCACGGCGGGATCTCATAAGGCAAGCAGCCTTGACTAGAATTGTAATTACCTCCCGATACGATGCCGAAGTGTTTCCAGTACTCCCAGGCGAGGGTTGGCATTCCTCCGTTACAACCGAGACCACAGATTGGACAGCAACTCAATAAATCTTCAGCAGAAAAATGAAAGTGCTTCGTACCGTTCGAGTAAATACAATAGCGATCTGTCATACTTTCCACCGCACCGAATGCCCAACAGCTGCCGCAGGATCCTTGATCTCTTATTTCGTTTAACGTGGGACAGTTCGGCCATTTGTCTCTGGGGTCAAAATTTTCTGGCAGATCGCGTATAAGTTCAGGGTCATGTTCGACTGATGTTAATCTAGATATAAACTTATCTTGCAACGCCCCCATCAGTTTCTTGATCGTATCAAATGTTGTATGTATCGGAAAGTTGCGACCGGCCAGCCATGAGCTTTGTTCTCTGTTGATGATGTTGATGAAGTCATCGGAAAGAGGTTCAGGTAGATTTGCCGATGATAATGCTATACAGCATATAGTTAGCACGAGTATCGGTAAACGTAAAGTCATTTTCACTACTTTATTATTCTCAATAGGTTTATGTACGCGCAACGAGAGCGAGCGTTGCGCATCGACTGGCCGTGCGGAGTACAGAGACTTGCTTATGCGCTAAATGACTTGTAATTGCGTCGGACCATGCGATATGACGATGAAACAATGGTTGATCGCATGTCGAAGGTTAATCACATTTATCACTAAGAACTCATGAACGACATTAAATAAACAAATTGTAACACAGGACAGATAAATAAGCATATATTTTAATTTGTTTTCCGGTACAGAATTTTTATTATGATAATGAGCGAGGGTAGCGGTCATTAGCACTGTTTACACTGAGTTTGTTTTGTCATTATTAATTAGTATCCAAGCCTATATTTTCTACTCAAAATTGGTCGTAATATTATATTAAATCACAGAATACTAACTAGTAACTAGCGTTAATTAAATATACAATCAAATTCGAATCTACTTGGTAAAGTATTAATCAAGTTTAGTCAGAATGAATACCTTATGCTATGATAGCTCCCATAAAAAACTATTTTAATAAACTAACTAGGAAATGGATTAATCTTACGCTTATGTTAATTACCTGATATTTTTTCTATGTCCATAATTGAGTTGAAACCCCATTTATGGACATGTGTGCAGTATCGTACTTTATACAAACTATAAATAGGTTTTTTCTTGACTAAGACTTTTAAGTGCAATTAATTGACTGTGGATTGGAATGAGTGTAATAAATATAAGCATTTCGAATATTACATAGGTATATAATAGCAGTTCTACTTTAATAAAACTGCATACAGATGACATCTCGAGATTATTGTACTATTCTTTTTCAAATAGTAGAATTTGTCTTGTTTCATTATAAGATTAAATTTATGGGCAACGGCTATCGCACGATAACCAGGAGATTACGTATGCGAAGCTAAGTGTCATTATCAAGTTTAATATTTGCACGTGGAATTAAAATTTCATACCCAATCAGGGTTTTGGAATTTGTTAAAGTATAATTTACCAGGTCGTAAATAAAAACATTGTATGACATTTATGACAAAATGTTACGCACAAGTAAGCAAATTTCCTTCGAATTATACATTACACAATATAAAATATTTAGTACCGAGTTGGTTTATGTATTTTATTGCAGTCACCACATTTCGGTGATATTAATGAGTAAGAAAGCAAAATAGAAATATAAGTAAGAATATAGGAATTATCAGTAGGTAACTTACATATTATATATATTTAAAGTAGTCGTAGTTCTTGACATATCACAAAGCGCGAAGTCGAATAATGAAAAATAATGGCGCGCAGTGAATAAATCTGATTAGAAAATTATGCTCACAAAGCAAAACCGGAATGTGTAACTCATATTATAAAGCATGTGATAATTTTTAACGCTCTACGTAAATGTCTGCAACTAATCGCGGCTAATTTCTGTTTTATAGCAGTAAATAATCAAGAATCTAGACAGGATTTAGAAGTTATCTAGATGCCTGGACCTTAGTTTCAAATTGTGATTTACAAGCGATAGCTTCATTAATTTTCTGTTGTAATGAAGATAACTTGTGAAGGATCTTATCTATATGTCGGTTTATGATTTACCTTTGTATTAAAAAAATATATTGTTAAAAAAAGTATTGTTTGCTGTGTATAAAAGCTATTTTACTAATGGAATTTCTGGTATGTTTGTCATGCATTAGATACTTCACGATAAAGGTTCAAATGATAAAAATTTATTAAAAACAAAATTCAAATGAATCTATATTTAGCTTTCAATATTTAAATATCCATAATTATTATTGAATCACGTAAACTTATTAAGATAGTTAAATTAGAAATAGGTATCTAATCGTGTTTGCAAACAAGAAGCAAAACAAAATGTTTTCAATAAAACTCATCAAACGAAAACGCATTATCGGTTGTTGTTTCACTTGGCAGTTACTAGTTGGTCTACTCTCATTTAGCAAAGAAGCTAACGCTAACGGATGGGTATCGAATTAATACAAGCGGAAGACCCTCATTAGTGCCCATCTCTCGAATGATTCTCACGTATATTTCAGATCTCGTAGCTAATGGATGTGAGGGAAATAAACACGTTGTAGCCAAATGCCAATAACCTTTTTATAAGAGTCAGCTATTTGTACGAATTACACGACATATTAATTGATCTTATTCGTTCGAGCCCGGTAAGGTTTTAAAACTATGATATTTAGGAAAGATTAAAATTCTGTTTCATAGTTCCGACTTTTTATAGCATCAATCATTTTCTTACTACAAACTACAAATAGTGATCTATCAAGGCACAGCCCAAACCACTTGACGGATCGGGCTGAAATTCGGCATGCAGGTAGATGTAATGACATTCGCTAAAAAAGGATTTGATAAATTTTACCTTCCAAAGGGATAAAATAGGGGATATATAGTTTGTATCACGAAAATTTATTAGGACCACGTTGGCGAAGCTGCAGGCAACAGCTAGTATACAATATATTGCGCAGCTAAATAAATTCATAGCAAATAAAAATGTTAATCTTTCAAATGTAGCTCGTGTCATAATTTAATCCTAGTAACTTGTTTTTCCAAAAAGCCAAATAAGCTTTGTAATTTGAGTTTTTGCTTGGAGCAATAAAATAGCAATATTGAAGAATCATAAGCTACATTGGATTCTTTTACAGCTTCTGTTTCCGTGACACGAAACAGGCGGTTTCAGACAGCCACCATTGTAATGAATATCCGAACCGGCGCTCCATAACCGTTCTGCGTTTAATGGCTTTCAACATATTTTATGGTAACAGTTTATTTTATCATTTGGATGTATGCTCCAGATTTTTTCGAATATTATTTAATAAATAAAAATGTTACACTATGTAACATATAGTGTAACATTTTTTTTCATTATTTTAATTTGTAAATATATTAATGAGTATTTTAATTAATGATAATTATTTATTTAAATAAATATCATACACTATTAGCAACGCACGAGTCTGGCTTTCAAATGTAATTGTGATAATTGTTTAACGTCTCAGATCTGCAATAATTCCTTTGATAATTTATCTTTAACATAAATGTTGTGAGAAAAACTCATTTTAATTATAGAATAAATTAAATTGTATCACTGTTATATAGAGTATACGTAAGGAAGTTTATTGAATCGTGGCGATCCTAATCAGAATAATAATTAATCTAAAATCTCATTAAATTATTGTATTGTCCTGATCCTGTCCTTGATCCTTATTAAGTGTATAAGTTTGAATTAAATTCGACCGTTTAAAGTGAGTTAAAATTGAGTCTAAAGGAGTCGGTTACATACAAACATACACATAAAGAGCGAAATAATGGTTAAAAGAATAAAGAGCCATGCTTAGCAATTCGAACATGAATAAAAGGAATTCAAACAAACGCGAGTTCCAATAAATCTTTACCTTTCTGCGAAAATTGATTACCACCAACGAAAGGGTAAAAATAGAAGTAGGTAATATTCCCTCGTGTTTAATAAATCATCTTCGAGAATTCATACATTCGATATCGAGAGACGAACAACATGTAAACGCACGGCCGTCTCCAAAAGCCATACAAAATTAATAAAGTTAACACAAGCGTCAAATATCACATTTAATAATAATGATTTATTTATTGAAAAGTTTAATTTTAACAATCAATTTCATAGGCACGAGTTATAACAAGAAGTACCGAGCTGTATCTAAAACTTCGTTCGGATCAAAGCTAATCTAATTGAAGTTCTGCGAAATGAATGCAAAGTCTTTCATTTGAGCGAAGTTAGCTTTAGGTATTAAGAAATTTATCGCGGTTGAGGGAGGACTGAAAGTTGGGATCTTAATGAAGGTATGGGATGTCATTACAAGATAGTGCCTGATACCCAGATGGCAAATTATTATCTGAATCGCTATCCAATAGCGGTTACATGTCACTAACATCTGTACTCACTATATAGGACATACATATGTATGATTGAACTATCGTAATTTATCTGTATCAGGCGGTGATAGATCTGTTAATCTGTGGAGATGACTGTTTAATTATTGTACAGTTAAGTCCTGGTTGCATCGACTAAAACACATACGTTAAACATACAAACACATACAACATTTGTTTATTATCTACAGCTGCGTGTGATGTTTATCATGCATATAAAATATACATCCAGAATTAAAAAGTACGTAGAAACTTTTATTCTTTGTCTTCGCAGCTCTTTTGTACATCCTTCATTTAACCACACTGCTGAGAGAAACTTTAAAAATCCATTTCATATTCAACGTTATAACATTACATATCTGGAAGAAATCGCTCTAAGCGATAAGACCGCCCATTGTGCCTAGATGTAAGTTTTATTTGTCTCCTTTCTTTGTCTTTAATGTTAATTAAGTGCACAATAAAGAATAAATAAATAAATAAATATCCTTAAATTTACATATCCTTTAACATTCTATATCCTTAAATTTAGTTTAGCCACTTTATTAAATATTTTTGGAAATAATTAAATATTCGCTCCCAAATGCTTTACCACTTTGATGTAGGTACTCTCCCAAATGGTAAAATATGTAATTTTATTACACCGAAACTACTTTATTATTATCAACTTAATAGATAGTTAATTACGTCTAGATCGTAAATTATTGTTAATTTTTCTAATATTATAGTTCGTATGATCTGTGTGTGAAGATATCGATCATAATCTGAACTCTCGGAATGTATAAAGTTATAAAAGCCGTATAATAATAACTGCCCTTACAAGCAGTGGATCCAGTACAGTATTCGTTTTAGGGTATATTCTTAGGATTAACGAAATAATAAGATGTTGAAGTCTGTCTAGAAACTTTAACTATGAAAAGTTTTTGCATTCATAAAATAAATATGGAATTTTATTATCTTTATATCGATTTACGTAAGTTGTTTGTAGCAACGTAATAAAACGATTAAAAATTGTGTTTAGAAGAATTGGTGTTGATGGCAAATCATCGTCAGAAGCGTTAAATTATGATAGTATAATTAGTTGTCTGCAATCGATAATATTATGTCTGTACGACTGTAATGCTTCGATTCCCACATAGAATGGAACAGCAAACAATTTTAACTTTGAAGACACAAAGGAATGTTCTAGATTGTTGTAGTGCTTTTCGTCCCTTGGGAATAATGTCCAATTTCATGTTAGTGAGTGGAACCGCACTACTAGTAAGCCTTTGTAAAGTTTACTCTCCGAGATACAGAATTCTTATTATTCTATGAGGAGGCATCTCATAATGAGGCACTCTTAAAGTTTTAAAATATCAATAATATTATAATGCATAAAATATTTCTTAAAATAACTGAAATAAGGATCTTTTCATTAAAGGCGGGAGTCAAGTACGCTTGGGCACGAATTGGGCGAACTCGTATCAGGGAAGGTACCACATACTCAAACTCAAACATTTATCCATTCAACTAGACTTCTTATAGAAGCACTTTTGAATTACTCACACTACACTCACAGGAAATCGGCGTGAATACTATTGCAATAAGCCTGCTATAAGAATGTCACGGTACGAAAAGACAAAGTAATATTATAATAAAACTGCTATAAGAAACAGTAGTAACCCCCAAATCTTTGCTAACCATATTATGACGTTAAAAACAAAATGCATATTGAAAATTCTGTCAAGTATTACTGAAGCTCAAAATGACTTCTCCGAATAAATTATCCTTCTATTATAAGCAACAAAACAAACTAATTATTCCCGAATGTGTACCTAAGCTTAAAGTATTAAATTCAATATTCGTACATACTGGACTATTTTGTTATTTTAAATAACCTAATCAATTCCCTTTTTACTCCAATTAAAATAATATCAACGCAAATAGGTATTAAAAATTGTTTTGTTAATAAATAAAAATGTATTGTTACGTTGCCTATTATATGTTTGTATATTGGTTTTTCTTTTCACAAAATGTCATAGTTTATAGTCAAACTACACTACAATACGACAAGCTTCATGTAACATCAAACTTCGTTATATTATCACGCTGTCATACAATAAAATAACTCCACCTGTATTCAAGAATATAAGTAATGAGAAAAGTAAGACGAAGAAGTTGCCAATGTTTAGAAGTTATTTAATTTTGTTAGCTTCAAAACTTGTGTTGTGAAATTCTCGTTCAGTTATTCCCCTGATGCTTATCCATTTGGATTGAAAGAATCTATATCTATACTAATAATATAAAGCTAATGAGTTTGTTTGAATACGCTAATTCTAGGAAGTAATGGATAGATTTCATACATTCTTTCACTGTTGGCTTTCCTTGAGTACTATATATGTACCTAATCGTTATATAAATAAACGCATTGAAATTTAGAATTGTTAGGTATGAAAGATAAAGATAAATAGAACATGTTCAAGTTCACTTTGTCCGCAAGTCAGTTGAGTTTAAAAGTTTATTTTTGTTTATGTAGATTAATAAAAAACATATACAATAGATGGATCTTCTTTACTGAGTACTTTTCAAGTAAAAGAATGACGATTCATCACTTCACTGAATATGAGAATTAAGATCATTCAGAAAGGTTTATTTCGTTTAACAAAAAGTTTAAGCCGTTAAAATAACATACACTTTTTTGCTTGAAATATATGAAGTATTTAAAAGGTGAATTGAAACGTGGATTACATTCTCAGTGGATATCCTACTAATACTTATACTAATATTATAAATGCGAAAGTTTGTACGTAGATAGCTGGACAACTGAAATAGCACATTGGCAACTTTTTATCCCGATATTCCTTCGGGATACAGACTTACGCGGGTGAAACCGTGGGGCGCAGCTAGTTAATAAATATAACCAGGCCATGGTTAAAGCAAGCAACAGACCAACTTACTTATAAAGGAAATCGATCAACGAAGCAGTGTCTTGTGAATTGCGTTCCCAAGAGGTTACGAGACATATTTTAATGGAACTAAATCCCAAATTTTGGTTTTTTCCTGATTAGTCTCTATCACTAGCATTGGAAATCTTTGCGTAATACAGGCGCAATGTAAAAATTTTTAAATTTGTTCATCTTAACAATGACCTGTCTGAAAACTAACATAATATGGCTTTCCATAACAGGTTAAAATAAAATATGAATACATATGCACGTATGAAGAAATGTGTGGTGTCGATCTTCATGAGTTTTACATAAAAGTAAATTAATTACTTAAAATGTATATAAAAAAATCTTAAGATTTAATAACTCAAGTGATATAGAAGGATTCAATTGGTTTTATAAAGGCTCGTACTGAGATACTTTTGGATGCCTAAGGCCCTTGTAGAAAATAATTGAAATGGAAAAATCCTGTTAAGTTTATGGTTTGCAGTATTTAAATTATGAAGTCTCGACTATCTGCTTTGTCGTTCCTTAGCTACCATTGTAAAATTTCTAATTTTCGCTTTGTAGGGCGTAATCGAATTAGTCAGTTTCAGATTTATCAGAAAAACTTAGATTATATTTAAATGAATACCTAAATAGATTTTTTGTAAATTTTTTATGCCTTCAAAAATGATGCTTTATATAATGCGGAGCTTGTCTATTTGTTGTGTTTGTGTGACGTGATGTTGATGATAAAATATACATATGTATGTTCTATCTGTATGATCTTTAAAGTTTTCTTAGAATTAGGTTGAGACGGTAGCAATATCCTCTTATAGCATAGAATCGCCAGTCCATAATATAATTCTAATAATTTTGCATTTGGCAACTTATTCAATTTAAAGTTATGCAATTATTCATTTTATTTGTATTTTACTATACAAAAGTCTATCCTTTACCAGATATTTGTAGATGATAACAGAAGTATTGATTCGAAAATAAAAGAAAGTAACTGCAGCAGAGGCGTTTTACAGAAAGTCTTTATAACCCCGCAAGTTACATTATAAACTCTGATTTATTGCACATTTTAAATGGCCACATTTAACCATACAAAGAGTATGTAAGGGCAACTGGCTGAACGAGCGCCTTAATTAAGTTTTATTGAGGAAATAAAAGTGACATAACACGCGCGTAAAATTATATTATGTATGAGAAATAGCAAGCCATTGCCCTCGTAAAGAGTCTTCTTGTATCTTCGTCTCCCTTTCAAATTATTCCAGGAAATATTTTCTTATCGATCGGAGAATGAAAAAAGCTGAATGAAAATAACAATCGCGAGAAAGGAAGGGATGTTCCCCTAAATAGTCATCTTCCGGAGAATTTTCTCGCTGCAACTGAATAAAAGAATGTATACAAAATCTCAATTTTGTTTTCTCATGAACTTTAGGGTACGTATATGACAGGGTACTTTAAATTATGATGTGATAACTTATTGTTCCTATGGAATAAGTGTCCTTAAATTAATAATAGGTACTATTTTATAATAGCTTTACTACAGAGAGCATTCATTGTGTAATTTCAGAAATTAAAAACAAAATATTATGTTTTGAATAGATCTGAAATTATTCATTTTATGTTAATAACGATCATCATATTAAATCTGTCTTCATAATCCTTATTACGCTGAATGAAGGCAAAATTTTCAATAGAAATGAATTAATTATAATCTTAATGAAAGCTTTGTATTCAAAACGCTACAAATAAATTTTAAAGGTTTATAAACAATTGGCTTCGGTATTTCGTACGAATAATTAACAAATTAAGGCCTTACGTTGTACAATTATACTTTTTTACTTAATTCGAGATTAATGCGTCAACCATTTGCTCTAAACAAACTAACTAAAGAAAAAAGAATCCATCAAGGATAATGAATGTTGTTTAGCTATAAACAGTATCCAGATAGATTCGTTTGAGCTAACATGGTTTATAGATTGCGGTCTCTATTTCCTCTCAAACAGGGACGTTTCCTTTCGTTCACTGCGAAGTTTCAACGTCAATTCCTTGATATTTCGTTACTGCTAACTAAATAGACTAGGCGTAATACATTTTTGAAGACGTCTATCAAGCGGATCTAAAACAGCATATATCACGGGCGGGTATTGCGGATATTACTTATTGCATTATTCGTTGCTGTTGTAAAATCTTTTTGGCTTTATACGGACAAAGAGCATATTATTACCATTTTGGCGAGTCTAAGGTTCTTATTATTATACAATGCAAAAATTAATTGAGTATCCAGTGTAATAAAATAAAAAATATTGAACTATTACTATGGTTTCTAAGAATTATCTCCCATTGATAAGTGATACATAAATATTGAATACAATCATATTGAACCCAATCACATTTATACCTACAAATATGTACGTACTTACCAGAAATTAATTTGATACCATACAATACAATGTATGTGCGTTAATAACAATATAGATTACAACATGTAATTTGTACCGCTTAATTACCTGTGCAGATAATAACTACAAAATACAAATTTATAATTAAAATATACAATTGCGTTAATTAAAGTCAATTATTGTGGTCTTGTACAAATAAGATTGAGCGTATGCGGTAAATAGTTATTATGCAGCTTGTCCGATGCCTTTTTATAACCTTTATATTATAATTATAAATAAAATTGTACAGTTGAAATTTTAGCATTAGTTGTCGTTTAGTGGTGAGGGTTTCAGAGTTCAATCTATGAATAGGGGGTTGGATACCAGGCGAGAGTGCAGAAAATAAATAGATTTTTCTTTTAATCTGCGCTTTATCAACAACACCACTGCTTGATACGGTGAAGGAAAAAGAAATGTCCAAGATTCAAAAGTTCGAGTACATGTGACATCTGCTAATCCGCACTTGGCCAATGTGGTGGGTTGTGGTCTCAACTCACGTGCCGAGACAGGCACAGGACTATCCTGCACCTATCCCAGCTGTGGCAACAAATATGAGCTGATTATGATGATTGAGTCACTTGTACGTTGTTCTAGACTTTATGTACAAACAAACAAACATGCATTTATATAAAATAATTTGTATTGGATAGTAAATAGTACGGATTTTGATTCTTGTAAATTGATATGTGAACTATTAAATTGTGTAATCGCAGAAGCCTTGAGCAAAAACCCGAGAATATTTTAATTTTCTGTCTTTAAATCCTCGTCGTATATGCGATGTAAATCAGTAAAACTTGTTATGTCAAATGTCAAAAGTTATATCACAAATATTTTTCATTCAAGCGAGTTTTATTAAAGTTTATCAAATTAATGTCCTTTGAGAATATTATGTAGCTATTTATAAATTTTTTATTTGATTTGATGCATACCTTATTATTTGTTATTATACGTCCATCCGTTAGTACTTTATATCTTTCAGCATACATTGTAAAAACCATTAATCCGTCATCTTATTCGTGAGATTGCAAGTTGCAAGCAAAAATTGTGATCCGCAGGTAACAATTAATTATTTTTGGTTAGACTGTAATGCGAATGTACTTATTTTAGTAATGTATAACGCCGATAATTTACTTTACGAATATATGATTTGGCTTTGTATCAAACAAAAAAAAAACAGTCTTATAAAACTATCACCAATACTTTTCGTGCAAACTACTGACAACATAAAAAATACCAGGGCAGTAAAAACGAGTCGTATTTGCGTTGCTTCATATTTTAAGATTATTCCAGTCTATGTACAGCTGTATGTAAATATTATGCATATTAAACGGATGTTTGGTTTTCTATCTTGTTATTTTCCTCATTATAAATGAGATGAAAATAACAAGTTATGTTAAACGACGATTATTATATATTATTAAAAATAAAACAATGGCTAAAGAGGAATACATATTGTCATATTGTTAAATCAGGAGTTATACGAATAGCAATAAAGATCGTATCTCTCTCCTTGCAAATGAATAATGTATATTTTCTATATTTAGGTATAGGAATTATGCATTGTGTATCAAAATTGATATCCTATAATGAGCTAGACAAGGTGACGCTATTTGTTTTCATTACTATTTCAAAGTGTGTTATCAAATCTAGGAGAATTCTGAGCTTTCAAAGTAGTCTACTAGACATTACCGTCCGTCATCTGGAGTGTAGTCTCATCGTGAAACCTAGACCTCTCGGAGGAGAGATATGCCTTAAAAGTTTATAGACGAGCGTTTTACAGCAACTTTTTAAGTAATTTACTTATAACGGTGTTATTTCAGAGGTTAATATACTGACATTAATTCTTTATATGATATTTACCGGTATCCACAACTAAATGAATTAACACTCATGTGTTTGTTAACACACAATTGATTCTTTCTTTTAGGAGATTAAGACGTAAAGTACTTACTATATGCTATACTTAGTATGACTAAATAATAAAGACCCTATAAGTAATCGACGCCAATGAAATCGCATCCCTCTTTTTATTTATAGGTCTACAGTGACTTTTTTTAATTTCAATAAAAGATTAAATTAAGATTAAACAAATTGTGTTAAAATAAAATAAAAATTGTAACGTAAAGATAATATGAAATAATGTTCATTTATCGGTTTAGGGGTTTCTTTCAAGTTCCGAAAGAAATCTCAAACGAAATATATATAGGTATTAAAGTTTATGTGTTTGATTTAATCGTTTATCTATGCATCACGTCTACATCAAACAGACAAAAGCAAATACTGCATTGCTGTTAGATATACGCTGCGTTTGTTCGAATTGAAATTTAACAATAGACCTATTTGTGTCGTGTAGAATCGTAAATCGTAATCCGATGTATCGTAATAGAATAATGAACCACAGACTAATTAAGTTTTGTTTTAATGATCGTGTTATATTATTGCTCCACAATAATAGTGATACTCTACGGTTTGTTTGAATTTTTTAAAATGGGTCAAAAGGTAGATAGAAATAGTAGCAGAAGTGATACACAAAATAAAACATAATGGTTTTGTAAGCGGAAAACTGCAATTTTAAAAGGACCTCACATGTTAATTTTCATACTTTTAATATTTTTTTAAAGTCACATAAATCTATGAGAAAAATCGTTTTCTTATTTTTGATTATTAACCCTATTTCGTACATAATCTTGGCAAATAAACAATAAAAAAATACGTTAGATAATAAATTATTTTGAAAAAGCACCTCCGTAGGTATAATATGTTGAAAGTTACCAAACACTCGTATGAATGGAGTATTTTAATCTTGTAATACCTAATATTTACACCATTTTTAGGATATTTTATATTATGTACATATATGTCGCCGTAGGATTGTAAAAACCGTCAGATTAAAATCTTACTCGACTACGAGATATTGTAAGATGTCGACAAATTGTGATACAAACATTTACTTGCAATTTAATGGATATGAAATATACCGAGAATTATTTTTCCCAAACGTTGATCAGGTGCAGGTTGTGTCTCCTTGGCGGGGCTCCTATTTATGTGTCGTTTTTAAATACATCGAACCTAACCTATAATATTTAACGCTCGGTTCGCAATGTACCGGTTTCACATCGATAGATAACAGAATTTAAACAGTATGCATCAACAGTATAGCAAAAAATAACAATACTTATAAATGTATGTTACTGTGGCGGAAAATGATTATTTTCTCATCTTATAACATTTATTAATCTGTAATCAGTATATAAAACATAATGCTATAATCATGGTGTATTATAGCGTGATAACATGTACATTAATGTTGTTTTAGGATTAAGAATCATATCAAGTGTCAAACCCTTAAAAGACTTGTAAACTTTAAGCTTTAATAGAAGATTTATTTAATCTCTCGTCAAAATTTAAACCAATTAAGAGCCGAGTACTACATTGCATTGTTAATTAAAATAATCTAGGTAATATTGTTGTAAGTAATAAAGAAATAACGAAGCACTATTCGTCGCTTTGTAATATTTTCTTATTAGGTCACGAGACAATACGATCGGGTTTAAATACACTTGGTGGCTTCTCGGCATTGAAACAATAGTTGCATGAAGGTCTAAAAATAGTCATTCTAACAATACATTCCGTCACACATTTTCATAGAAGCATATGAATGGTTTAAAAAATGTTATGATTTTTTTTTAATAAATTTTAGCGTGTAAATGTAGATGTGAGTGATATAAGTACATATTTTTATGAGAGTTTTATAGTTTCAGTGGTGAAGTGTAATTTAAAAGACTCCAATGCGAAATGCTGTGAGTTTTATATATTATGTGAAGTATGGTATTGCAATGTATTTAAATAAAGATGGGAACGTCGTCAAAATTTAAAAGCATTCGACCACATCTGCTTGCTACGTATATGTATGCTTAATGACGCTTTTATTGTCTTCGTAGTGTGCAAAAACGCCTTATTTTATTTAAGTGTGCATTCTGACCCACTTCGAAGACGTCGTGGGATCGCAGGAAGGGTTTACGGTTTTCAATATTTGTAACTCCCCGGGAACCTCCATATATCGTAAGCGAATAGTTTCAAGTTTTATCCCAAGTTATCTTGAGTGTTATAAAGTAGACAAAACGCATGACCTACTTTAACGTGAAGAGCTTATCGATAAGTACGTTATGTAACACTTTATAGCCTCTAGAGAACGTAATCTAGTTCGAGTGACTGGTATCCAATTTGTGCATGTTGTTGTGGGGCTTCGACCGCAGTCGTGGTAATTGACACCGGCACCGGAGCCGCGGTTTTAATAAACATTATAAACGACAACAGCTCCAAGCAAAAACGCTACTCGAAATTACACCACGTCGCGTCGCCGAATATCCAATCTACTGAATGTTTTATTATCATTGTTCGGACTAGAGTGAGCTCCAATAAAAATAACATAATTCACCGTCCCGATAGAACGGTCTTATAGGTTTAGTTTAGAAAGTTGGCATCTTGTGCATAGCGGTTATTTCGAGTTCCCTACATAGGCTACTGGACGGTACTTGCACAAAAAGAAGGCTTTATTTAACGAGCAGCGATTCGGAAAAAAGCGCTTTGAGCCGCAGCGCCAAGAACCGGATTACTGTGGCTAGACTGGAAAACAAATTTACTACGATTTACGTACCGTAAAGTCGTTAGCTGATGTGAACGAGGCGAGTTCGTGAATTAGGCGTGATTGACTTTGTTTCTTGTTGTGATAAACAGAGGGTCGAGTTTGTGTTGAAACGTAATTCGTAGAGACGGTAGTTGCGTAGAGTCGCTGCGAGAGAGAGGCGAGCTTATACGCAGGCTATAGAGAGGGTTCGCAGGTTCATTCGAAAGAAGTGTCGTTATCACAGTCGCTGTTCGGCGGTCGGGCGGCGTGCTTGTTGTATGAGGGGTGCTCGAATTCACTGCGCGGGTACACTACGTCTGAACTTTTTCGTATCTCGCGCTCTGAAACGGGACGCTTAGCATTCTCGACTCTCTTGACTTATTGCGAATTCTTCGTAGAAAGTGAAACTGAACGATTGAGTCGTGATAACAGAATTGTGTAAGGATTTCATGTGATGATAAACCGAGTGACTGAGTGGAACAGTTTAATTTGAAAGTGAACAAAACTTTTGGACTTGTTTCGATATCAGCCCAGTTTTGTATATAAAACTGTGACGTGACTATTGGAGCAGTGTCATTGTTTCCATTCACGGTAAGTGGATTTCATAACTTTTATTACAACTATAACGTTACGGAAAATTAAGCTTTAGTTGAGGACGTATAAAAAAGATTGCGGAGAGCACGCTGATGAATGCAAATTGCTTTTAGTAAGCTATATATTTTCGCAAGAAGCAGGGCCGGGGGAGCTACTTGAAGTATTCATGAGGAAAAGAATAAAAAATGGAATATCATTGGGTCAGTGTTTTCCGGGTTGCAATCAAATTATTTTTATACTTAAAGCATTTATGACCCAGCTTTTGCGTGCAGTATTTTTTGTAGTGTAGTATCCTTACCTAATATATAAATTGTATATAAATTTTAATAAAGCAAGTTTAATGAGATATCTTTACATGCATTTACACGTGTTATGTTCCAGTGTAGTAGTAATACGTTTGAACTAGCCGGTCTCTACTCATCTTAAATGAGTTTACTAGAAAAGTGAAGTCATTTACCGGCGGCCTATTTTTACATAATACCGCTACAAAAAAAGATAATTGCGTTTTAGGCTACATAAAGCATATCAACAAATTTTCTTCTTTTTGGTTATAAAAATGTACTCTGTTTCTAATTTTTAAGAATACTTTATAGATATATCTAGATTCTGCCCGAGGTTTTGCCTGCGTGGAATTAGGACATTTACAAATGATTAAGTAACTATCTATGCCTGTTTTTCCCAAGGGAGCATTTAATTGGAGTAAAAAGTATCCAATCAGTCAAGTCAGCTTATACCCTGCTTTGATACCAAATTTCATCAAAGTCAGTAGTTTCAACGTGATTGACGGACAAACATCCAAACAAACATACTTTCAAATCTATAATATTAGTGTGATTAACTGATACATAAAACTATATAGAAATAAATGACGAGGGTAAGGATATTTATATGAAACATTAAATATAGAAAAAATAAAAATTATTTACTTAGGCAATAGATCTAATTAAACATTCCTAGGCTCGTACTTACTTCATAGTTTGTTGTAATTATTTATAATATTTCAAAATGTTTGCTAGATATCTGTGTTAATTTCGGCTCTCTTACGTAAAATACATATTTTAGTTTGCAACTGAACAAATGTTACCGAAGTATTGCATAGTATATAAATTATAGCTACACGCAGTACATTGCATCAAGATCATACAAGTAATTATAATGTACGAAGCACATAAAGGTAATAGAAAGGCTAATGAAGCTTTTACTTTCAAATGCATTGCGGTAATAACGTTCGTTATTAATTAAAGCTTGCAAGCTAGGGATTGATTAGTTACTTTTTGGTATAAAATCTTCAATAATTTTTGCTTATTTAAAAATAAAACAAGGCTTCTAATTTGGCATTTGGCTCTTATTTTTTTCTTAAAACTAAAATAAAACTATTGCTTTATTTATATCCACTTAAAGTTTAAGTTAAGTATAAAGTTAGCTATTGCTATTTTCTATGGCATCTAGGTATTATATATATACGTCTCTTTGAGTCAGCAGTAAAGAGGATTTATTGAAGAAAATCGAATCTGGTAATAGAGAAAATGTATACAATAAGTTTTAAAAGTTACTGCTTCTATTCTATACATACCTACACTTCTATTATATTGGCGGTCGGCACGTGAACAAAGTTACGGTCAGCGGGTATGAGCCAGTGGCAAATAAAATATTTTTATTTTTCGCGAGGTGTTTTTGCCGCGCGAAGGTGTTCATTCGAAAACCAACGAGTAAACGCCAATTTTACGAATGAAAAGCAAAGCTTTTCACAAATATTTAGCGAAGCAAGACATATGTAATAGGGTTTTTGCACAATAAAGAAAAATTATGAAATGTAAATATCATAATCATAACGTAAAAAATTAGAAATTTGCTAATAAATTTTAAATAGATATTCATACTAAAGCTTGATTTTCTTAACAAGTAAAAATATTACTCTTATAAAAATCCTATCTACAGGATAGAACCTAAGATTTTAAGTTTCTTAACTTGCATTAGCAATTATTTTTACTCTTATAACCTAATATACAACACAAAGGTGACTGATTTTTTGATTGCACGCACAGCCTAAGCTGCTGGACTGGAGCATTTTGATAAATTCTAAAATCCCAAGTAGATAAAATAGGAGATAAAAATTTGTGCACTAAAAAATTATTTTGACCACAAGGGCGAATTTGCGTGTAACGTAAAATAGTAAATAGGACTTCAAATTCAATATCGTTCATTCCATAGATTCGGGTTGGCTTGTTGTTAGCTAATTATTCAAAATTATCATTGCAAATTTTAAGCGCTCTGCATCAATAGCGCTGCCTTAAACTTACCATAATAAAGGGTCGCTATAAATTATGTAAATTGAAGAAAAATAAATTTTCGTCGTACTTTAAAAAATATGTACAGATGAATAACCTTAAAGTATCTGTAGATTGGATTTTTTGTGAGATTTTATCTTTTTTGGCACGAGAATCACTTTCGACGTCATAAGATTGTAGTGTGATAAAATGTGCATACATTTTTTGTTGAATCTTTACGATTTTTATTGTTTTTCATTATTGTAATAGAAATTTACACGATTGCAAGTTCACACTTTTTCGGTTCTGCAGTCTCTCCTTGAACACCCATCCAATATCGTTGTAAAACGATTTAGATTTTATTTTTCAATATGGACATAAAATCTTTTAAATCAATATATTTTAAAATTTATTCATAAAATACCATATTACTTTTCAAAGTAAAATGGTTTAATAATATTATTTGACGAAGCATATTCAAGCCTTGTTCCGATTTAAACCATTAATAATGTTTTTTACCTATCCGATCACTTCCATTAACAACACCAAGCTCCGTTACGCAAAAAAGAAATAATTATCTTAAATCACTTGCCGATCTAATCCAAAGAATCTCAATTTTAATCAAGTGAAGAAAAAATTTGTTGATTCATAAGTCTATTTAAATAATATGGTATGCCGGTTTTGATATGATCATGTTATTATCAGATAGTTTTTGTACTGAATGTCAATTAAGTTTTTAATGATAAGTATGACCGTGGGTAATGAGTTGTTAAACTGTTTCATTCATGCCGTCTGTGGGAGAATAATTATGTATATAATATTAGCACCGTGTAGTCGTTTTGTACCAATAAAAGGAGATCAACTTTCGTTTCTATGATTTTAACGGTATATTTTACGTTTAAAGATGCATAGATTAATTTTAAAATATGATATGCTCGATTTTCTGAGAATGTCGATTTTATTTGTTTTCATTAATTACATTGACAATAAATATGAAACGTATTAAACTTAATAAGGAAGATATTCATTTGGTCTTATTTGAATTACTGTCTAGCGTAGGCTTAACAAAATTGGGATCATTACGATTAATGAGTATGGAACGAAAAAAGGAAAGCTAAATATTATTATTGTGGGACTGAATCTTGATAATAAATAATTTTATCAACTAAGCTTATTTTCGATATTTTGAATGTTACGAAGAATCTCATATGTAAAAAGAATACGCTTAAATATATGTGACATATTCCTTGAAATATAATATATTGTATATCTTAATAAGGATATTAGAGACTGATATGTATTGACATTATTTGTAATAACCAAAACTAAAAGCCTCGACTCAACTGTAAAAAATTTCCTGCCAGCCAGCCATGAGTTTAGAACAAAAATTCCAATACTAAAAACAAAGTAAAGTAATGTGCATTTGTAAGTTCATAACGAGGTAGCCACGGGCTCAAAGATAAAAATGAATTTATTTTTAGTGCAAGTTTCGATGGCGAAACTCATAGTTCTATCTGTTGTTTGCAAACAATGGATTTTACGAGAAAAAATTGCTGTACGAAATACTCAAAACTGGAGTAGAATTGTTGAAATTTACTATATCTATATTGATGCAGGAAGTCGTGGTTGAATGGCTATTTATCTGATAGCGACTTTTCTTCTCGACATAATGTTATATTGAATTTATCAATTAGAAAAATTATATAAATATACAGTTCACTCGAACCTAACCAATGATATCAATAATGGAATTATACGTAAAATTACTATAACTAAATTCGACTAATACGACTTCATACACTATGTACATTCTAGAGACTGCGTTATATTTTACTTTTTTTTTAACGCCAAACCCATTTTGATAAAACTTTCGTACACAAGCAATCCTAAGTTTAACTGAGCGATATTGTATAAACTTATAAATTGTATAAAGAACTGATTATTAAAAGTATCGTTCGCGGTAATAAAGAGACAAAATGTCTTCATTTTGTCTCTTTATTTTACGAATGGGCAACTTACACATGTATATTGCGTATTCTTTACGTGACATAAGTTTCATTCCACGCAGTTTCTCATCGTAGCTCTGAGTGTCATAACGTTTCCATATAAACATTAGCCACATATGAACAATGTATATACTATTGTATTTGTTGACCACAATATACACTATTTCTTCTGGCTTTTTATTCTATCCTGAAAATACCTCACTATCCACGCCGTGGCCAGAACCAGAATGAGATTAATGACAGGGGTGGGACCACTTTAGCCTACAGGCATGGCCTTACACCGATAACAAGTCACCGTGATTCTTTGCAATAAAACATTTTTGTTTTACCTTAAATCTAAATTAATCGTTAAAGCGTTGATATAAATGATTAATACTTTAAATGTTAGGTTTTCAGATAAGTATATTATTAAAACATGGTTTTAAACAAATAAATTATCTGATTTTAACAAAACAAGGTTTTATCAAAAAAGAAGTGGAATGCATTTGTAGTCTAGTCTACACTTATCTTTTTGAGGCATTAAACATCCACCTTGAATCAAAAATCGAAAAAAATGACAGTTTTTTTCTCAATTTAATATAAGTTTTAATAAATGCTTTATGTATAGGAAACCGTATACTCTATGAATAGAAAAATAAGAGCTATTTTGTTTTCAGAAACGAATCCATAAACTACCTCATCCTAAAATATATTTCTCATAAAATTATAAATTCTGCTATCGCAATAGTGGTTTAGTATGCCCTCAACCTTATCAGTTTTCCCATCTGACTTTCCACGCATTCGATTGTCCTGATTCGCTCTGAATCGAATATGTTACCACTGACCTTTTATTCCCAAGAGGTTTGAATGAGTCCAAATGTGGCTTATTTTAACTCAGTTTGGAATGTTTTTTAGAGTGTATTTACAAATGCTAATGGTAAATTAAATATTAAAAGGGCGATAGATATAACAATGTTTTGGGTTATCTTTAATTGATGTTTGTTAGGTTATGTTTATTGGGTTCTAGTATGGACTTATATTTTTCTTACATTATTTTTTTGCGTTCAATGCCCCGTGAGGCGCAGCTTTTGTACATATTACATATTTTGTTGTAATTATTAAATGAAATTATTTAGAACATTAAAACTGTTTTCTTTGAGTTTTATTACTTACTAGCTGCGCCCCAAGGTTTCACCCGTGTAAATCCGTATAAAAAGTTGCCTATATGTTATTCCAGATGTCCAGCTGTCTACGTACCAAATTTTATTGCAATCGGTTTAGTAATTTTTGCGTACAAGAGCAACAAACACACACACATCCTTATAAACTTTCGCATTTATAATATTAGTAGGATAAATGCGAAAGTTTGAAGGATAAGTAGGATATTCTACATACTCTAGACAAAAACCTAATCAATATTATATTTAAAATAATAAAACAAACAGGAAAAATAAAATATCGAATTCACACTTCCATGGTAACGATTGCGTAACTAATCCAATTTTGGTGAAGTCTATAAAACAAAAACAAATCCTCCAGCCCATTTACATACAACGTAATTTACTCGAAAACTGGTAATTCGACCACTCTTCACGTATTTAATAAAATAATTAGGAGTACATAAATCTAGAGCTGAAGAGCTTCTCCTAAAGAAAAATATGATATGATCAATTTCGTTTTGAATACACGTGTCTTTCTAAAGCTTCGCGAATTATTGTAAGTAAATCATTAATTCTATTTTTGTTACAATATCAGAAGATTAGGTCTTGTCTTGATTCGGATTTAGCCTGGTATTGCAGAGATATCATTCTTATACGTACACTTTTTTTTATTCATTATAGGGAAGCGCGTGACCATGATCTCGCCTAATGCTGAGATGTGGTCTAAGATGAGGCGTGCTTCCCTAGAAGGGAAAGACCTCCAGATTGTACACTACATTATGCACTTTATATTAATACTTTCTTCTCAATTCAAAATGTCATAACTTAATTAAATACTTGATGTGAAGTAGGTCAATGTATTTCACAGCTTTTAAATAATTTTTCATTTAAATATATTTGTCCACGTCTCTTAAGGTTTGTAAAAGCAATAACGTAACATGAAGTCACGATTTGCTAAGAGTTCTAAGATTACACTTTCGGTTTTGCACCATTAGTTCCTAACGCCTATAAATCGCATTTTCTTATACATTACGTAATATAGGTTAATGGTATTTCATAATTTCTTTAGCCCTATACCCTATAGCGTAGAATAAGTTATTAGGAACTAATTGCGTTGGATTTTTTGCCTGTAGCGATGGCACAATGTATAATTGAGAATCAACGATAGATGAATGTATTGAGACGTGTAATGAAAGGTATTGAACGGAGACAGAACGACGGACCGTTACCAAACGTGCCAGAATAACCCATATACAGTTACCCGGACACCGACACACTATTGATTAATATTGTAATCGACGATATTCGAAATTATCGACATCAATGGATAATTGATTGCAATCGAACGCTTGTAAAAATCCTGTTTTTAACAGAGCCAACAATTTTGCCAGACATTCGGCTTTCGCGGAAATTTTATGAGTTAAAATATGAAGTACTCTGAGGCTTCGATATGAATAAATTTTTGAATAAGTAGATATCAGGCGTTCAATTGTGTTGTTGATGAAAGCTTTTCTGGATATTCAATTCTTTTTGAGAAAACGATGCGTAAACGATACTTAGAAAAGTGTATTTATATCGAATCTGAACTTCTGGAATGTTCAGGTTTTATTTTTGTTCTTTCTCAAACATATTTGAATGTCACCAATTCTGAGCTTTTAGAAAAGATGAACGAAATTAAACCAACATCCTTAAATAAAGTAATAAATAGAAGCGGTATTCAATTGGAAATGTTAAATACACGGTCTTGAATAATGTTTGCTGTACAAATGCGGGGCAAACGCGGTTTGATAGACGTTACATTTGCTTGATGGCTCCGCTTACAGTAGCGATTTAACCAAGCCGGCTTATTCTAACAAATACCAATAAAGGGCCGGTCCCTTTTTCACCTGAATGCTTATTAATTTCCATTTGATTTGATGGATTCTATAGAGCGTTTGAATGTCAGTTGCTGATAAGTGTAGTGGAAATATTGAGGTCCGTTTCTGAGCGTTTTGCAGGATACAATAATGGTTTTGAGTTGATGTTCATGAAGATCTATGGATTGGGCGTATAATTGGATTGTTACCTTTGAAATTCCAACGTAAGTGGCGATTTCATGCGCAAAGTAATTTTAAACTTTCATTTAATTATTTATTGTGTATCATTTATATATGAATGTAAGTTCGTATCCCGTAGGAATATCGGAATAAAAAGTTGCCTATATGTTATTCCAGTTGTCCAGCTATCTACGCACCAAATTTCATTGCAATGGGTCCAGTAGTTTTTGTGTGAAAGAGTAACAAACATATACACGTCCTTAGAAACTTTCGCACTTATAATAGTAGGATTGGATTAGGATAGGATATTTAAACGTATATTCACCCTCCTTTAAACTTTTGAATTCATTGCCATCGATTTATGAAATCTCTCCGTATTTGCATGTAGATATCTTATTCGAAGGCTAATATTTAACCGCTTGTATCAATATACTGTTAAATAAAGTTAAGTATCCATTAGTAAAGCATGTCTATGACACAGTCAATTTTAGTGCGCAGTAAAATTTAATAACGAGGCCGGTGCGCTTAATGCGAACTTGTAACATCATGTGTTTATGGTTGTTCCTCGTTTATAGACCGTTTACTTACTAGGGAGTGCTCTGCGGAGGCAGTTGTCTATTTCACTTTCGCTCTTTTGAATATTACATTGCCAATGAGAAATCCAGGGTTAATCATGTAATAATCGTTCTATTAACACGATTGACGTGCTTATGATAACGAGCTTTTAATGTTAGATTCCATCGTTTGAATCTACAAATTCGTATATATCATCGATATAAAACTCGATGAATATGTTATCTTCGGCTGGGTGACTGAATGGAATTTAATTTAGTATGGCTTTCTGGTGTTAAATGAACTCTAAGAAATAGATAAATTAAAATATTCTTTCAAAAAATTTCTCAATTATTAAAAAAAGCATTTCAATGCTATAAAACTAAAAATTAAATTGAAACAGTTCTTTTGCGTCATTGCGTAGTTGTTTTATATAACTTATATTGCTTTATCGGTATAAAAGGGCGTTGATCTAAACGAAAACGCCTACACCAGCGAATTGAAGAAGTTTGATTTAAAGATTGAATGAAAAACAAATTGCCTTCGTTCTAATTATTGTAATAGCAGCCAGTTGAAATACGACGGAGATATAGGTTAAATAATTACCTTAACTTCATGTTCCCATGATGACTGGTTTTATACTCAGTTATCAATATCAGAAGATATACCTAGACCGATTAGTTACTGACCGGACATTAGAAAACTAATGTAACAGCATGTAAAAAGATAATCTTTGTATGAAACAGATGAATAATTAAGAGACTGAAACTCTGAATCATTTAATTTTAAATTTAATTTTTAGTTTTATAGCATTGGAATGCTTTATAAATGAGAAATTTTGAAAGAATAGAAAAAATCCGATCACGAGGCAGGATTTTTTCTATTCTTTCAAAATATCTCACTCTGAATCATGTAATATGCTTGTTCTATTAAAATATGGAATACAATAAAATATATGACATATCAAAAATTCTTCGATATTTTAATGGGTTTGTTTTGAATTGCGGTCACATAATCTAGTTATGCAGATGTGTTTTACAATATTGAAAATAAAATAGAAAAAATGTATTGCCAAACACAACCAGTGACTCACGTTCAATTGAATTTATAGCCAATGATATTTTGAATTATGATGTGGTTATTTTGTTATGTTGCTATCACGATTGGTCTTTTAAGTCTGTCGGTTCATGGTCTTAGCTCATAACACAGTGTTCTAACACAGGGATATGTGTTATTCACGATTGATGATGACATACATGAATTTTTTAATTTGTGAGGATGTGTGTATGTTTATTACTCTTTCACGCAGCAACTACTGAACCGATTGCAATTAAATTTGGTACGTAGATTGTTGGAGCTGTAATGGAATAATACATAGGCAACTTTTTACTCCGACATTCCTACGGGATACGAACTTACTCCGGTGAAACCGCGAGGCGCAGCTAGCCGTTAAGTAATTCCTGTAAAAGGTTGTTAATCTTGCAATTGTTGTCCATGATCGCAATATGTGAATCATCGCAATTTTATGCATTCAACCGGCTAAACATGTAAGACATGATATAAAGGTCACTCTACCAATCTTGTATAATCGTTTTCGTGAGTGAACTCCACGAACATAATAATGGGCAGGTATAGCTAGATGTTCTAATATTTTGATTGACGTTAAACAACGCAATAATTATCTGCTAATACCGCGGATGTACATAAATCGTGTGCATTCTTTAATTAATGTGTACTTTTAATAAGTAATTGAAAGGGAGACAACTTGGCAAAAAAATTATTTTATATCTTATTTTTTTGTTTACTCTTTTTAATGCGTTTGACGTAAAGTCACTTAAGTGGTTTGTATTTAGTTTTGTACTGGTTTGACATTATGCGTATAACATAATTTTTATTTAAATGAAAGTTTACTCTTCGAATTCTAATGTAGATGTTGCCGTATGATATATTATGAAGACGAACATATTTTCCATATTGCATAGCATATTCCATATTATATAAAAATTATCAAATTATTGTGTTGAAAATTCCTTTACAATAACATATAATAAAAATCACTTTATGTATAAATGCTCAGAAATCCAGCAACGCCACCCGCTAATCAGGTTATTCAATCAAGTATTCCGTTTAGATTCCAAACGTATCGGATTGGTTAACAAACGGTATGTACACACAGTCAGTACTTCTGATAATGCAACTGGGTACATCAGAGCTAATTAGTGGGTAAAATCTAGTTGATCTAAAATTGTCTGATAGCAGTAAATTTGTGCCGGTTAATGGAATATCCACGTCACGGCTGCCAGCCCGCGTCCATCGGGAGTGTACGTACGAGGGATTATAGCATTATTTACTTAGTTACAAAACGAATTTAGTATGTTTCGAATACTTCTTAAATAGAGTACGGAATGGTACAGATAATATAAAAAAGTTCAGTCTTAATTAATTAATGATGACTAATTTGTTTAATAATGAAGATAGCATATACATAATATTTTTGCTCTACCAAAAAAATTGAAGGAAAAAAGAAACAGTATAATGCAGAAGAATTTTACATTTTTTACTGTATGTGATACGAAGCGAGATACTTTAAAAACAAACTAAAGAACGAGGTATATTTACTCCGCGTTAGTTTGTTTTACGAAATACTCAATCCGATCCGCCACTTGTTCCGCAGCCCTCAGTGTTCCCTAACCCTCATATTAATAGGATTACTTTGTAAAGGCACCTCACGCTCTGAAGGATTTAGTCATGTATTTAAATGATTTTTGCATGCGGCATTTTGACGTCCGACCCTAACACCTTTTGCGCAGGAAGAGTATAATTAGAGTTCTACGCTCTGTTTTTCGATGAGCAATGAATATTAATAAAACAGCCAAAACTGAAGGGCGGTGACAGGGAAAGTGTCTCTCCGAATATATAATTAAGTTACAATTTAAATTACAATCCCCTTATTGATTTAAAGGAAATGGTACCGTTTTCGCAAAATTAATGTAAATTTTTCTAGCCTCACGTAATTAAGAACAGATAGATTAGTCGGCCTATTTTCTTATAAAATGATATGATCATCAATTTAAAATCGGAAATCTATAGTATATTTATTTGATTGATACAATACCGATATGAAATGTGAGAATAAAATAGTGTGTTTATTTTCGGGCTCATTTATGAATAACCGCCGATGAAACAATGATAAATGGGTTAATATTGATGTCACGCCAGGTGAGAGATTAAATCGATTGTGCAAATATTGAAATTCAATCGAGTTTTCCAATATGAACATAACACGCTGCTCAAATAAAGATATCCACATTCAGTCGAATCACACAACTCTTGGTTTGCTTGATTTTAATCAAAAGTTTCGATTGGACTGCCTGCTATTCGGTTGAGTGCAATCGAGGAGTATGTTCCTCTCACAAGCCTGCCACTATAGACCGGTTTTAATGGCTGCAATGGAAATGTGTGTGTTCAATCTAATACCTATTTGCTCCTTCATATTTGTTGGAAGTTTTAGACGTGTCGCTGAACAAGACGGAGTCCCGTCCGTATATCCCTATCCATTCCATCTGCTACAACGAACTGCATAAGTTGTTAGAAATTTAGCGTCCCGAATGTTCGGAACAAACTTGAAGGTCTGTTGATAAAATATTTTTTTTCCATGAATTATGTAATAGAATATTCCTAACTTTAGACATTAAATTTAAAAATTGACCAACAATTTCCAAGAAGATATTTTTGTTGGGGACAAAAGAAGTTGGCAATGAAAAATTTTGCTAAATCTCAGGGGATCTTCACTTGAGTGAAATAAAAATATAAATTGTTCTCGAAGTGGAATAGCAGCTCAAATTAAGCACCTGAATAAATTGTGTGATAATCCGCAGCAGTCGTTTAATGCTTTATTTTAGGGAGCGTCGGTGACGGCCGAGAAGAACAAACGGATAAGATAATGATTACTCTCATTTCATTTACTTCTCCATGATCCTGGTAATTGAGGAAATCAAGTCGGAGTGTGATAAGTAGAGTATTATTAGAAGTAATATTAAGAAACTATTCACTTTACGGTTTTTTGTTATCGTAGAATATGTGAATTGTGCTTCAAATTTAACCTTACAACAATTTATCTTCCCATTTAACATTTCCATCCAGATTCTCAATCCCCAGTGTGAGGCTGGAAATACCACAAGTAATTGTTATTTGGTCCGTATGTATCCTTTACAGACCGACGCGCTTCATCTAAGCTTGCCCATGTTACACGAAAAGTGTATAATATTAATCCGATTTTAAAATATAATATTATATCTTCCATTGAATAATGCACAAATAATACCAAAATATGTGATATTTGATGACATTAAGTACATTTTGGTATAAAAATTTATATAAGCGCAAAAGTACTACCCATTTGATCTAGCTTTGATAGACATGCACTCACAATCTTTTTAGAGCGTTTAAACAACCGGCTTTACCTCTAAATAGAATGCAAATGAAATATCCGCGAAGCACTCATTCATAGAGGAAAATTTGCTGAAAAGCACCAAAATCTTTTCCGAATATTCCGACAAAAATGGAGGACTCGTGAGCGGCAGTGGTTTTAATTTATATTTTTCTCCCTTCCCGAGCGCGGGCAGAGTTCATAATGGACACAACATTAGTTCTGCCTACTTCGGGTGAAAGCTTTCAGAGCTTTTCGACTCATCTTGTGTTAATATTCCTGTTAGTCAATTGCCCTTTAGTGCATCATATCCGTTTGTGTTTTGCTTTTATCGACTCACACTTTATGTACTCACGTCCATTGCTAATGTTAATTATGGCATCTACTCTATGTAACAGTCTTTATGTTTCATGCCTTTGAAGTATATTAAATACTAGCGGTCAGCCCTGTCTTCGCTAGTGGCCTATGTCACTCAGTACAGATGCAGCTTTCAAATGGTAAAATAGTTGAATACGGTCTAGTAGTTTTTTTGTAAAAATATTACAAATACACATACAAAAGCACATATGTTTCCCTTATAATATTAATTTAGATCTATACAATTTTGCATTTTACAGATTCAATATTCTGAAATGTGCATGCAAGATTTCGTGGACTTATAATTTACGAAAAAAATTATTATATTATATTAAAGTTATAATAATATACATTTAAATAGATATTATTAATCAAGAAAATTTTCGCTTAAACGGAATGAAATATTTTCCAAAAAGAAAGTTGTTTACGCCAGCATTTTATACCAACATATAGGCCTAATAAACGTCGGATATGGTTGTTTCTGCCGTGTCAAACTAGTATGTCATGCTGGCCATACTCTAAGCTTATAGAAAAGCTGTAGGGCCACATTTTTGTAGGTTTCACTCTCAGGCACTTTCGCTTCAAGGTACACAACCCGTTTAGTTCCTTATACATTTAAATATTTATTTTATGTTAATTTTTAACTGGCTTGTTTCGATTTTCGTTCACTTTCTTCTAATGTTTGAATAATTCTTATGGGTGTGCACTGTGTTTCAAGTTTTACAAGTGGGTTTAAAAAATCGTTTATATTCTATGATCAGAAGTTTACGTAAACGATAACCAGCTCTAAAGTTAGTTTATATTACATAATGCTTTCTAAATAACGATACTTTCTCTGCATTTTCTTTCGTTAGAATAGTCTCGCCTTGTATTTTACTATTTATTGAATGGATAATGTTTTAATTACACTAATATTATAAATGTGAATTGTGTTATCCCCATTAAATGATCCTTTGGATCCGATAAATTGGATAAAAAGGCCGGGGAGAGCCGGGACGAGCGTCTACATTCAATAATTTTTAATATTGATTTTTAGCTTTTTGATATTTTCAACATACATGGTTTATGTGTATTATAATTTAATATTTTTAAATAATACTTTTAAATTATAATTTAATTGAAATATGGAACGGTTATATAATATTTTTGTTACGTAAATGTCAAACGGTAATTATGATAATAAGCTGAAACATTTACGGTCGTATTCATTGAAGGTATAATTTATAACCATAAACCTCTCTATATTTTGTATTTATCTACGGAACCTTCATAAAAGCGAAGGCTCTCACCGTGCAATAGCTTTATATTGCATATTTTACAAATATTTACGAGGCCGTTGCCCCTTTGTAAGGTGCAGTAGAATTAGATAATGATGAAGGTATTGCGGCAGACCCGATTCTAACCGCAATCCGTTTCAACATTCTCTTGAAAATGCAATTTAATGTGGGTTAACTACACAATTGTTCTTTAATATAGTATAAGTTTAAAAAAAAATCTGTTTCGACTGAAAAAAATGTGCATAACTACGTAAGACGGTTTCACCCGCGTAAGTCCGTATCCCGTAAGAATATCGGGATAAAAAGCCAATATGTTATTCCAGTTGTCCAGCTGTGTACGTACCAAATTTCATTGCAATCGGTTCAGTAGCTTTTGCGTGAAAGAGCAACAAACATACACACATCCTTACAAACTTTCGTATTTATAATATTAGTAGGATAGGATAGGATAGTAGGATATGCGTAGAATGATGATATACGAGTAATTTATAAATAGCAGGGTCACATGAAGTTTCAAGTTAGATACCTATACATCATCTGAAATTAATAATTTTTATAGTCCTATCGTTTAATGAAAGTATGATGTCTGATTCCATTAACGATTTAGCATAAGTTGGGGAGGAGCTACCATGAAGTTTCTGTATCGGCTGTGCATCAATTAAAATGAATATTTTTATATGATGCAATATTTTTATATTATATAGTTTTAAATATTTTCTACATTTTTAAATGTCATGCATTATGAAATTTTATTAATATGTTTCTAAAATAAGTCGCATATAATCAAAGCTGTTAATAAAATTTACGTTATTAGAAGTTGAAAACTGATTAGAATGGGACCAGACTATTTAGAGGTCCGACGTTCAGTTATTACCTGGCGTAATGTACTCTTTAACTTTTATGGGGTAAAGTTGTCGAATGAGCTGGCCCGGGATCACGGGGGACTAATATAGGGCAAGAAGAGTTTTATCAGTTTCTACTTTTGTTTAAATTCCTGTTTTTATTAAGCAGAAATAATGTTATACCGGGAAAAATAAAATTGTGTTTATCGAGATTTTATAACACCTTTTGCTTTTTATGACTTTTGACTTGGGCTTGGTTGTAGAAGTTAACGTGAGTGTTTCTTTATTTTTTAAACGTATGTCTATGACGGTTTGAAATTAAGTTTTTTTTATTTTCATTAACTTATTAAATTGCGAATGTTTATATGACTAACTTAACGTGATACACCAATTTACAGATTGTTGTAATAAAAAATAAGTATCAATATCAAATGACAAAATTTTTTCTGCACTAAAATTGCGCAATGTTCTGTACTATCCATAGTTTCTGCTTTATTATTTATGATTCAGTGTACCGTCGATGCGTGCATGTGGTGTATGATATTGTGATATATATTAATGCAAAGTTTTTATTTCCAGGTAAGGGACTGCTGATAAATTAAACTGGTAATAAAGGGCAAATTACATCATCATTCTATATAAAACTAATTAAACTACAGGCTGGCCATGTAAGTACATTCAAGAGGCCCTAACTTTATCTATAAATCTTGCGCCCTTAACACTTCATAGAATAAAGGAGAGCTCGGAACAATTACAGTGTAATTTATTGTAAAACGAAAATGCTAAAGATACGAATAATTTCATGATATTAACTCTTAAGTCAGGTGGGAAAATATCGTATTTTGTACCTGTCGTACTGATGTAGTTTTCATGGAGAGGACAATTTTTTGCCCCTTATCTATATAATAAAAATACCACATTAGTATAAATACTACCTTATATGAGTATTTTTAACTTCTTTTATTTATATAAGTCAATGGACGCAAACATTTTTCTTAACAATTTATATACAACTATTGTATTTATATGATTTTATCATTTTGGTACTCCACGTTATGCTGTGTGAAGTTCTATAACCAATTTCTTATGTTTATACTTGTTTTTCTTATAGATAGTTAAACTAAACTCGGAACCCTTAATAACGCAGAACATGTTAAAATTTAAATAATAAAAAATTTCCAATACTCTGTATACCCAGGCGACGTCGGGTAAATTTCATATAAAAACTTTTATGCACGAAAAGTAACAAAGATTATCATTTATTTATACGCGATAAAGACAAATTTATGGTAACTTATCTTTTAACTCAAGCCTGAATATAATACGGCGCCACTTCGGCCTAAATATTATTCAAAAAATTCCACGAAGCGCTAATAAAACAGGTATTAAACGCGGAGTGAGGATGTTAAAAGCATCTGCCCTGTCCTCTTTACCGAATTTTATTCCTCCACGAAGATCCAAACAGTAAAAGTGACGCTTTCACTTTACAGCCTACTGAGGGAACATAACTTTGTGGAAAGCATAGAT
Source organism: Zerene cesonia (assembly GCF_012273895.1). Lineage (NCBI taxonomy): Eukaryota > Metazoa > Arthropoda > Insecta > Lepidoptera > Pieridae > Zerene > Zerene cesonia. Next base: position 5,451,049 of record NC_052116.1, on the reverse strand, counting down.
TAAAAGCTTTCTACCAAAAATCTGTGGTTTATCACTCCAGGGCACAGAATAATAAACTATCGAAATATAATTAAGTCTTTCTCACAATAGATAAGATTCACTATATGGATATGGTGTCAGTAATCTGAGTTAGGCTGAAGGATATCCCAGAATTGATTCACCAGCGCTGTCAATCTTAGGATTGGTGCTATAATCCCCCATATGAGTTTTAGTTGGGAGATAGACGAGTGAATTGGGAAATGGGGGTCGTAACCTCTAACAGTTAGTCGGCGCAGCTCCATTTTGGTAATCCTCTTGTCGACGAGGGTTTCGTTTAGTCAAGGGCACACGGAATATTGAAGTTACTTTTAGGAAATTTCAAGAGTTTATTTACTGCAGCGTTTTGGCAATCTAGGATTGCGATCGTTGTATAAATTTTATATGAGTTTTGTTCCTAAATGCTACGGATACTTGCAATACTTCTACGCCGATGGTTATGTTATGAATATTCCTTAAAGAGTCAACTTTATCTGTTTTTTTAATAACGTGATGGTAATCACTGTCCATAATAACTCATTTTGTACCATAATAAAACATTCATAATAACTCATTTTGTAGGCGCAATATTAACGCATAATAAGCAGCGATGAAGTTATTAAAAAAATAGTTATGAAGTGAGTGTTTTGAATAATGCTTGATACATATTTTAATTAATTTTGCCTTCTATGAATTGAATGTATGCTATGAATGTTTAAATTAAAATGCAATAATACGCTGAGATGTACTTACGAATATTGAAAGCATGTATTCAAATAGTTTGAATACCAACATTCTCCTTGCTGCGGCACGCATGTTTTTGACATTAAATAACTTCTCTGCATTTCGTAATTCACGTCGTGTGACGGGAATTCATGTGATGTGCAGTTTATTGAAGTCGTATAATGGTCTTAGGAATTCATAACGCTACCTAGCTTGACGCTACGCTGTTGTTGTAATTCTTTGTAAATGCTTTGAATATGTGTACGTGTAAGAGTATATTTATAATTTTTCTATTATTTTCATTATATAATAAAAGAACGCAGGCTGATGCTGAGCTGAGGCTTTCATTAACAATTTCAATTTATTTCGTGAATCGTAGCTAATGAAATCATATATAGAAAAAAGAAAATTCGTTGTTTTAATTTTATTTTCATTAGATCTCAGTTTTATTTAATTTAAAAAACATTATTCTTATGCACCACCTCACATTAACTTAAACGTATTACGAATAAATTCTACCTCCACCGACATTGAACGAAAAGCAAATAAATATAACCTTAAATTTTTTTTAACAATTTTCTATCGATGGGGTGTTTTTCTAACAAATTAGTACATACATATATTATGACACATGAAAATTCTTAGAAAATTCAATAATACCGTATATAAACTAGAAAGAGAAAACTAGAGTTTTTCTATTCTTTATAAATTTCTCATTTATAAAAAGCATTTCAATTCTATAAAACTAAAAAATTTAATGTATATAAACTATTGATGGATACACATGTAGGTACGAACAAGCGTTTGAAACACATAAATTTGAAACAACTTCAACACATTTGATAGATCTTTTCTTATTAATATTGTTAGGAGAAGATTTGCTTAACAGAAAAATCCTTGATAATTTCCACACGGTCGGACCCCCTACTAGTAAAATATAATCAAGTGGCGTATCTAGAAATTTTTGGTAAAGGTTAACTAAACGAGCCGGTTGCCCGCGCCCGATACCGCAATCAAGAAGATAAGCTGGGCCTTGCGATGGTTCTCCTTTATTCTTTTATTTAATATCACGTCTATTCACCCAGGGCTTAGATGATAAGCCATTCGGATACATTGAGCATCGTTATTGACAGAGCATTCCTGCCTGTGAATACTTATACACCGCTAAGGTTTTAAATCGTTTTTCTTAGAACAACTTCAGTTCTTCGTTAATCGTATTTGTGGCTGTATTAAATGATCGTCAAAGTGAATGACGGATGGTTCCGAGACATTGATAAAGGAATTGTAAATTTCACAATTTAATTTAAGCGGTAATAGCTGTTATTTAAGATCTATTATATCGTAGAATAGTGAAAGTGAAATGCATATATGCATTATTTTTTATTTGATCACTATCATAAAACGAGTCTAGGTAGAAAGTAGCATAGTTATTGTTTATGTTTGTAATTATATGTGTACATCTACAGAATTGATGTAAACCTAAAGTACTAATATAATAAATTAATAAGGAAATTCAACAAAGATGCAAACTTAGTATGGTTCGAGGAAATTAAAGTCTTAAGAAATAAAGATTATGATAATTCTAATTTATAATAGCTTTAAATATTTCCTATCTTCTTGGTTTATTAAACTTTGCTTGAAACAATTCGAAAAGTCTTATCGGAATGAGCATTTAGACAAATGTTACCTGAAATTAGAACTAAATTAAACCTAAAGCTATCATACTCGATCTTTGTATTTGGTATCTTGATTATTTAATGATTACTTTATTGCAATACAATAAATGGCACTTTGTAGAACAATATCGTTGTAATGTATAAAACTCAACAATATGAAAATATAATCTCCACTTTTTTAACTATACGAGCGCCGGAGCGTGAGCCGACATTGTTGTCTCTGAAATCAATTATTTTTAACATCTACAAATCCCGCGGATGCATCAATCAAGCGTTTTTGGATTGACGAATTTTGCGCTGATACAAAACCGCCACACATGCGTCGATAAAACCCATTCGATGCGCCTCGTAATTGGCTATGTATTCATAATTCACTACAACAAAACGCAATGCAAAGTATCGCATCGTGATAATTAACTACGCCAAATTGAGTCAGCTGAGTAGGTGATGCCCTGCAGCAAAACAACGAACTTGTTTGAACAAAGGTTCATTGCTCCATTGTTTCACTTGCGCCGACTTAATGGTGACACCCGAGGAAACGTTAATTAAACCAACAAGGATTCCCTGAATAAGATATTGTGAGCCCTCATAACTAAATATTGTGAAATGAACGAGCCTACGAATCTTAATTACCTCTATGTAATAAACAACCAAATAAGTACTATTGTGAACTCGGGGACACCTATTATAGAAGATTTATCTTAGGACGTGATCAGAAAATATTATTTGGAAATTGTTCATGAATGGTTACTGTTTTCCTGAATGCTACCTACAATTTTAATGAGCTCCATGTTTCACTTTTTTTGTTGTATACGATTAATGTCATGTTCATTTTTTTGTCTTAAATACGTTCTATTAAAGTGATAAATTATCTATCAAAGGATAGCTTGCATTATATAAATCCATGATGTAAAACTGTTTTTGTATTATCAGCAATGTATGTGTAATGCATTCAGCAAAGCAATTGCAATGAGCCCCGGAATAGATTGTTTCTTTAACAATGCTGAGTTTTGGAGTACATACGATGCCAAAGCTTTTACTATGAGCTGAGTAAGGCACAACAATCCTCTTTTAAAACATGGATACAATTTGGCACAAGTTTGTGTTTCGATATTCATGTATTCATTCCAAATGCTATCAATCAAAATTGACCTAGTTGCATATAATGATTTTGTTATTATCTTGTCATACGAACTCGTTTCTGTATTTTACGTTGATTTTAATCTTTTGTAAGTGTGAAATCTATGTTTGTTTAATTATTTTGTGACCGAATTATGGCGTATTATTCATACGCATTTTCACATGTTTCATGGAACTTTTCTTCTCACTTACGAAGTATGAGCGCTTTTAGCACTCTTATTCATCTTTGATACTTCCGAGCGCTTCGAAAGTATTATTAAATAAATCATTCATTGAAACATGGAATTATCGTGCATTTGGCACAATACAAATACAATGGAAACATATTTTTTTGTTTTTTATGTCATAGCGGGCAACTGAGCTGGTGGTTCGCCTGATGGTAAACGATCACCACCGCCCATGAACATTCGCAGAGGCTCAGACCTCTGAGAATGCGCTGCCCGCTATTAAGGGATAAGAAGGAATATATAAGGAATGGACTGGGAAGGGCTAGGAGAAGGAAATAGGCCTCCGGCTCCCCCACTTACCGTACGAAACACAATAGCAAGCTATTATTTCACACCGGTATTCTGTGGGGGTGGTATTATCATAATATTTATGGACACGTGCTTTATTTTCTCAAATCAACCTAATTAGAAATATTCCTATACCCGTGTTGATATTTTTTTTTGCAAGGTAAAGGATGATTACCAAGTAAACGCTTCAATGCACGAATCTATTCGCAAATTGTATAGGCCTTTTTTGAGGAAGGGCAATAGTGCTCATCTGACGGTACATCCATCATATTCTCTCACTTCATTGGGCTGCCATACAAAACGTCAGACCAACAGCTGCTACTCAACATTAAACTTTTTGTAGGTTTTAATATCTGAATATATATCAAATATTATGTTTCGTACAGCATCCTCGTATGTCAATTTCTGTATAGATCATACTATCCCTAGCTTAGACATTTTATCACTTTGTCCGTGATTATGTATTATATAATAGTAAAAAAGTCTATATATAAATAAATAATTCACGTCACTAAAGGGCAATACTTTATAAATTGAACCGTAAAATTGGTGTAAATTCTTTTAAAAACGGGCCATTCGGTTAATAGCATTTTTGACGATTGCAAATTGGGAGTGACTTCAAAGTGTCTATTGATATTATTATTAAGTTACTGGTACACTCACACCTCGGGGCGTCAGACGCCCTATAAAAAGTGGCTTTGTTCCCAATACAATTTAACTTGAAATACAATTCTGGTACCCTTCGCAATGAATGGACGTATATGGCTCGGAAGGGCTCTTCTATCTACCGTTATATCGCTCCCGTACCTCGTAAGTTGCCGATTCGCTGACTTTTCTGTTTCATCTGTTTAATGACATGTGTAAATACGATTTACACACAAATACTGAAATAAATTTCCTATCGCTGGGTTCTTTTATAATCTTAAATGCGATTGAAGGAAGAATTGTTTAAAAGTTATAAATGAGTGCTGATCTAATACACAGCTTTTATGTTGATAAAATTATGAAATGTCGTTGGATAGAAATCTTTTAACAATTTTGCCGGTTTCATAATTTCAGATGAAGTGTGTTTGTGTGTGAAGAATCCTATGAAAACTAAGCAAATAAATTTCGTTAATGGCGTACAGATGTGTATCTACATAAACAAACGTTACGTGTTAAGAGTCCATACCTATCAATTATACACTTCCGATGTTGTGTCCAAACAGATGGTGTGGGAACCCTCACTTGTTTCTGATAGTTCTATCAGTGTCCGATGTCATGCTCCATTGAATATTTATCCTTTTATTTAGTAGTACAAACAATACATTTATATACATTATGCTGCTAATAGTAGTAGAGGAAATGAATTATATTAAAATTCTATTACTAATGTCCAAGCTTAGAAAAATGTACACAAAAAGTATCATAAAGATTATATGGTAACATTGATCAAGAGCATTTTAATAATCTTAATGTTAATAATGTAACAATTGTATATTTGGTAAATAAACATTTTGTACTTCTTATTTTTTTTGTATTAAATTAATTATTTAGTACATAATAGTTTAATCAATTTTCACAAAAACAGAAAATAAATAATATACTTTTATTAATGTCCGCGAACACTCGCAAGAATTTGTTTATTCATTGGCTCGTTTGAATAAAGATGAAAATATTAAATCAGGTCAGTGAAAACGTCTGCTCAGAGGTAATAATATAATGGCCCTGGGTTAATAGTCATCCATATTAATAAGAACATTTGTTTTCATTTATTTTGAGGGTATTGGAGAATCTTTTGTGCTAGGTCAAAGGTCATGTCTGGAAATATCTTGTTTGCACACTATTTACATTGGGTTTATTTGTTTGACATCATAGCGTAGTCAATAGAGCAATATTCGCAAATAGTATTACCACATATAATATAATACTGTACTAGAATACTATCCCCATTAAATTTTACGAGTGTTTTTTATTTTTAGTAGAGCATAGAGAACTTTTCGAAGTGGTAATAAATTGGAAAACAATTTAACAAAAGTTTGAATACCATATATAATACTATTCAGAACAGAAAAAACAATGTATTTTTTAAACCTATCCATACTATCTATACTTTATAATATTATAAAGCTGAAGAGTTTGTTTGTTAGTTGGAACTTTCTAATGTCAGCAACTACTGGACTGATATAACAAAGTCTTTCACCGTTGGATATGTATATGCTATAAGCTATATCATATATACCATAGGAAAACCTGGGCAGATCTTAAGTTTTATTTATTTATATACTTACACCATAAAATAAAGTCATAAAAATTTAACCCTACCACACAACTTTCAGGTTCAGGACGAGAGAACAAAAATATAATATAAATAGCGCCAAAAAATGCCTTTGAAAGTTAGATTTATAGATATCTTATATACTTACAGAGAAAAATCAGCATAGGTATGCTTGCTTCTCGTTGATAAGCGACTGGGTCGGGGCCCATAACCCTTTCACTTCTTCCCCACATATCTTCTATACGGCGCTACAATTGACATTCCGAATCCCATTCGCAGCTGAAAACAAATATGCAACGTATTTTCGAGGACGCCAATATGCCAGAGCTGATATCAAGTCCTGATACAAACAACTAATATAAAGTTTTAAAACAATTTCAATTAGTTGCATTATGCGTGCCTCTGCCAATGCTGTTGTCCGCTTTTAAGGGATAAAGAAAAGGGAAAGGATTGAACTGGGAAAAGAAGTAATGGACTGGTACGGGTGAGGAAAAGGAAATGGACTCCGGCTCCCCCACTCACCTTACGAAACACAGTAGCATGCCACTATTTCACGCCGCTTTTCTGTGGGGGTGTGGTACTTCCCCGGTGCGAGCTGGCCCAATTCGTGCCGAAGCGTGCTCGACTGCCACAATAGAAATTACTGTTTTAAAAATGTATGTACATCCCATAATATTTTGTTTTATAGGATATAAAAGTGAAAATTTTGAAGCATTTATTTAACATTATATATTAATGTTTTAGCGAAGTGCGCGTCAAAACAAATTAAACGATTATATTACACGAGCTCCAGTCATTTTATTAAACCTCGTTTCATTTTAATGTATTTTGATTGCTTTTAATAAGGGAATCGCACCACTCAAGTTATTCTGGACCTTTTCATTGTGAGGTATTATTTAAGAGGGAATTAACTTATTACGTTTTTTAGGAAAATAACGTGTTGTTGTTTTTGTTTTTGCTACCGTTTAAATATTTGGCGAAATTATAATTTACTCATCAACTCATTTTCATAACAAATTATTTTTTATGAGTTTTTAACGTGGGTATATTGTATAAAAAGTATTTTGCAACCTAGCGGCCATAAAAAATGGATTTAAAATACGCATTAGATACTAGCGTAATTACTGCTGTTCTTTAGATATGATAGCCTTATATAATATACTAATTACCTATTAGACTTGCTTTTCATTGGAAAGAATTGCAGATAATTCAATTGTAAATTATATTTTAATCAAAACAGGAGACAAAAATAAGATCCTTTACTTACTTATTAAAAGGGTTTCCGTATATAAATAGAGTAAATCCAATATATACGCATGCAAACTCTTGCATATATTGTGTATAACCACTCGGTTATACACAATATTCGTAAAATTTCATCGAGTAAGTCGATCGAAACGGTTGGAACATTGTGGTTTTATTTCAGCGGCAATTAGTATTTGCGCACCTCCTCTAATTTCATGCATTTAAATTTTAAAGCATGTAGGGATACATGTTTCGCATGTTGAATAGCTGATGTCGCTAATAAAATTATGTGCATGGCACTGACAATGTGGCAATCAACGGCCGCAATTATCGATAACCCGAGTAATGTAATTTAGAAGAATTTTTGATTGATCCATATTATGCAGAATTTACATTATATTATGGAGAATTGTACTTTATTGTATTTCGATGAAAGTTGAACACGTGCTTGTAGTATTTGAAATAAAGATAAAAAACGGGAAATAATTGTAATATCCGTGTGTTTACGTCACTTTTAGCAATTAGCCACATATGAAACAAAATACATGAAAAATGTTATAATTGAACTTTAAAAATTCCGTGGAGCTTTACTCTTAGAATCCATCGGCTATTTCTTTATTATTATTATTTCGGTATAAAACAAAAATCCACACACACTCGCTATCATACATAGGTACCCATATTGTGACCATTTGGTCATTATAATATCATACATAAGGGAAAAAGAAAAACATAGTTTAGAGGTAAAGGCATTATGAAAATGAACACTAGTGCTAATTTGATACAGTTGTCTTATGAGTTGTTTTTAAGCAGCTGGTCAATGTCAGCAACATAATTCTCTCGTTTCACTTGATAAATGAGATGGAGTTTGAGCGCCACGTGTGCGTTACGGTCCACTTATTACTTTGTACTGCTGGAAACTGGAAAGACGTCAAGGCCTATCTTATTTGTCATACATAGTATACCCTATAATTTATTGAACGCCCGGAAAATGAGAAGGAAGTTTACGAACAAATATTCTAGGTGTCTTTATTTTGTTTCGTTCGGGTCTGTCGCAGTGGCAATTATTGGTAAAAATGTCTTCGCTTTCTAAGCGATAATCACAAAAAATTCTCGAAGGAGATCAAACACAAGAAAATACTTTCTCGAAGAAGGTTAGGATAGCACACTATGAAATCATACGATACCACTTCTATAAGGATGCGGGTACAGAATGGTGTACATATATTACATATCAAATTACAACATACACATAAATAAACTTTGTTTTTGTGTTAATTTTATAAATTATTTTACAAATAAGTATTTCAAAACATTAGAGGTAAGTGATGTTATTACAGTTTCTAATAAGTATGTTCCGTCTTCGTGTCTTCTATTTAATGCGTTTTAAAAAGCACGTGCACTTATTCTAATAGTTTTAACTTTAAAGCATAACATCGTCTTAGCACTTGTACGACTTGATCTTCGTTCGAGGTCAACAGATTACAAGTAACGAAGACCTACGTAAACGTGTCAAGATCTTTATGATCCGATTTCAAATTACCTACGCTTCTTTCTAGAAAAGTCTTTAGGTTGACAATGAAACCCTTCTACATTATTCTTAAACTTCTATAAAGTAATTTTAAAATGGATAACGTGTTCGCAAAATTTTCCACCGGGCAATAATTTTCAGCTTATTGCCCTCTAAAGAGTCATTCATTCCACGTGTAGTCGTATTGCCTCCATACCTTTCGTTTTTATTTCAATTACCTTAAATCTCTGTTTTATTATGAACACAACCAATCATAGCTTGTTATTTCTTATTACCATTATACTTTTTATTGTTTTGATATTCTATAAATTCATCACAAAGCAAAACGGTAAATGAAAACGGATTGGATTTTATTAACATATGAAGTTATTGTATTAATCTCAGTCATGTAATACATACAGTTGATTTGATAAAATGAAGTTCGGTATCGCTTGAATCAAAACGACGCCTCAACGAACGATTAGTATTAAAGTCATAATGTAATATCGTATTCACAAATAAATAAATAAATCTTCATTGAGCTTAGAAATGAATATAGAAAAAATAAAATGCGGTTCTATTTTCCCAGCAAGGGAAATTCTATGCTTAGGAAGATAGTTCCTTCAGAGAGTGCATAAAAGAAAAAAATAGAAAGATATTAGAAGGCAAACTAAAAAAGCATAAAACAGTATGAGTTAATATGCATGTGTACTTACACACATGTATGTATCTGTGTGTGTGTGTGTGTATTTGTGTGGATATTGGGTGTGTGTGAAGTCGCTCAAGATTATTGACATCTATCTATTATTAAATTATTTCTTTGAAGAATCTTGCTCACGTCTTCAAAAAAGCCACATAAAGAGCTCGATTCGAATTGAAAGTAGGTCTACATTAACAGTTCTCATCTTTATTCAAACAGCGTTCATGAATAACACACCGACAGTACAACTCCCTGGAGTTCAAGACTAGTGATAAGACACAGGCGAGATATCAAGGGCAATTCAGCTGCTGATCTTTACGGTATAGGGCGGTAGGTGCGAGTTATAACGTAGGCGGTCTTAAGTGGAGGATAAGGAGAGATTACAGACCTGCGTGGAATTATATATTAGCATAGATTTACATGCATGAGCCTATAATCTCTTCGACTTAATAACTCATATAGTTGCGATTTGAA